>NC_080791.1:85404052-85511552 GCF_028018385.1 Neofelis nebulosa | reverse complement strand
AAGGAACCCTCTTGCACTTTTGGTGGGAATTCAGGGTGGTGCAGCCACTTTGCAAAATAATATGGAGTTTCCTCAAAAAGTTAAAAATGGAACTCCCCTATGATACAGCAATGTACTACTAGGTATTTACCCAAAGAATACAAAAATATTAATTCAAAGGGATACATATTAGTTCATTCCTGGGTTTTGGCACCAAAACAAACAAAGAAACAGAAACCAAAGGGATACGTGCAACCTGATGTTTATAGCAGCATTCTCTACAATAGCCAAATTATGGGATATAGCAGAATATTACTAACCCATGAAAAAGAATGAAATCTTGCCATTTGCAATGACATGGGTGGAGCTAGAGAGTATTTTCTAAGTGAAATAAGTCGGGGAAAGACAAATACCATCTGATTTCATTCATATGTGTAATTAAAGAAAAAAGACAAATGATCATAGGGGGAAAAAGAGAGAGACAAACCAAGAAACAGACTCTTAACTGTAGAGAACAAACTGATGGTTATCAAAGGGGAGATAGGTGGTGGATGGATTAAATAGGTGATGAGGATTAAGGAGTGCACTTGTGATGACCACTGGGTGATGTATGAAAGTGTTTTATCGCTATACTGTTGAATCTAATATACTGTGTGTTAGCTAACTGGAATTTAAATAAAACTTAAAAAACTAAAACTATGTGATCAGACTTAGGAACTTTATGAAACATTCATGTTTACTTATTCAATGTAGTGAAGGTAAGTCTTATATAATGGTAAGTCTTATATAATTTATAATGGCTTATAAATTAATCAGTTTTTATATTATGAAAACTATGCAGATTTTATAGAAAATAAAGTGACAGTAAAGTTAATTGCGGAATTGTTGCTTCATTAAAGTCATCAGAAATTAATGATTAATGGAAATAAATTTCACTATTTTGCTGTGACCATCAAGTGCAGAATTGTTTGGAGTTATTACCAAGGCACATGGCAAAAATAAGCTAAGTGTGTATCATGTTGAACCATAAGAAACACGAGATACAGACTTCACAGAGGATCATTTCATCTATATAGCTAATCCCCGATCTTTTTGGTGAAAGGGGTATCATGAATACTTTGTATTTTAGAACCAAGATAGATTTCCCCTCCCCTACAATTCATTTATCAAGCTGCCTGGTATCTCCTATTAAAAGAGAAGAGGAAATTCCTTTCTGACCTTGCAAATGATCATTTTCTTTCTTGAAGCATGAGATTTGATTGCCCTTGCAATCTGGGCTCACACTTACTGCCTGCATTGTGAATAACAGTTCCTTTCTCAGTCATAGTGTTTGACTCTATGACCTCCCACAGAAATGAATTCCAAACACAGACCTTGCATTGGAAAATGGAGATGAGAGTTCTTTGATACTAGAATGGTGAAAGTATTGAGCTAGGAGCATCCTGTTCTGAATTCTCTATAAATGCAAATCTATCTGGGTCAGAGAGGAGACACTCAAATAGTTTTGGGAAACATTTGCCCTATGAAATTGTACTTAAAAATTGCAAGGTGGAACTTTTTGTCTCTATGTTGATTAGAGGAAATGGAGAATATTTTGCCAGTAAATGTGGCTGGAGGAAAGCAGCCATTTTGGTAAATTATTAATTCAGATTTGTTTTCAGAATATGTAATATTGTGGGTGGAACAAGGGGAGAATTGACCTTTGCTTAATTAATTCTTTGGTAAACATATTTGTACAGTGCTTTGTAGTTTATGATGTGATTTTTCTGGGTTGAAGTTATCTCATTGATTTTTTTTTAATGTAATTTATTGTCAAATTGGTTTCCATACAACACCCAGTGCTCATCCCAACAAGTGCCCTCCTCAATGCCCATCACCCACTTTCCCCTCTCCTCAACCCCCCATCAACCTTCAGTCCGTTCTCAGTACCCAGAAGTCTCTTATGGTTTGCTTCCCTCCCTCTCTGTAACTTTTTTTTCCCCCTTCTCCTCCATGGTCTTCTGTTAAGTTTCCCAAGATCCACATATGAGTGAAAACATATGATATCTGTCTTTCTCTGACTGACTTATTTCACTTAGCATAATACCCTCCAAGTTCTTAATCTTTGAGGTAGGTAAGGATTATTGTTATTGGTACAAATCCCCAGTAATTGTGAAAATAGTACTGGAAAGGGGGAGGCACTTGGGTGTCTCAGTCAGTTGAGCATATGACTCTTGATTTCAGCTCAGGTCACGATCCCAGGGTTGTAGGATGCAGCCCCAAGTTGGGCTCTGCGCTGAGTGTGGAGGCTGCTTGGGATTCTCTCTCTCTCTCTCTCTCTCTCTCTCTCTCTCTCTCTTAATCTCTCTCTCTCTCTCTCTCTCTCTTGCTCTCTCGCTCTCTCTCTCCCCCCGCTTCCCTCCCTCTGCCCCTCTACCTGCCCCTCTCTCTCAAATAAAAAACAAAAAGAATATTGGAAAGGAGTATATACAATATACAGGTAAGCAACTATTTTGGAATATTCTCAGACACTTTGGAAGTTCACAGGGCGCCTGGGTGGCTCAGTCTGTTGAGTGTCCGACCTTGGCTCAGGTCATGATCTTGTGGTCTGTGAGTTCAAGCCCCACATCGGGCTCTGTGTTGACAGCTCAGAGCTTGGAGTCTGCTTTGGATTCTGTGTTTCCTTCCCTACCTGCCCCTCTCCTGCTCATGCTCTGTTTCTCTCTGTCAAAAAAATAAATAAACATTAAAAAATTTAAAAAAAACTTTGGAAGTTCTTATTTACATATACAATAGCCCCCTCTTATCTGTGGGGGATACTTTCCAAGACCCCTAGTGGTTTGCCACAGATAATACAGAACTCTATATACTATGTTTTTTCCTATAAGAATATACCTATGATAGAGCTTAATTTATAAATTAGGCATAATAAGAGACTAACAACAGTAACTATAAGAAAATAGAACCACTAAAGTAATATACTGTAATAAAAAAGTTATGTGAACATGGTCTCTCTCAAAATATCTTATTGTGTTCTACTCATCCTTTTCTTCTTGTGCTGAGGTGAGATAATAAAATGCCTACATGATGAGGTGAAGTAAGGTGAATGCTGTAGGCACAGTGACATAGCATTAGGCTACTATTGACCCTCCGAGACTACATCAGGAGGATCATCTGCTTCCAAGTGGTGGTTGACCTGGGGTAACTGAAACCTTGGAAAATGAAACCGCAGATAAGGGGGACTACTGTGAATGGAATGCTCACTACCAATCAAACTTAACGACTGTTTTTAGGCATCCAAAGGAGTTTTACCACATTTTGGACAAATTGACATTGCTAATCTTATTTCAGTCAGTGTGCATTTTGGATAGGAAAAACTGACACTTCAAAACATTTATCATTAACTTTTCATCATTTCATGTTTTTTTCTTATCTAATTTGTGTGAATTTGAAATGCTCTACTGCACTCCTTTAAGATATTTTAAAAAATAAAAATGAGCATTTTTTTCTTATTAAAATATGTTTCACCACTTTTTTGTGGTGAAGTATGATAACCTAAAATTTCCCATTTTAATCTAAGCATACATTCTGTGGCATTAAATGCATTCACATTGTTGTGAAAACATTATTACCATGCATCCAGAATTTTTACATCTTTCCAAATTGAAATTCTGTATCCATTAAGCATTAACTCTCTCTCCATCTCCCTCTTCCTTAGCCTCTGGCAGCCACCATTCTATTTCTGTCTCCATGAATGTAACTGCTCTAGGTACCTCATGTAAGTGGAATCATAACGGTATTTGTCCCTTTGTGCATGGCTGAATTCACTTGTCATCATGTTTTCAAGTTTCATTCAGGGTGCAGCATATGGCACAATTGCTTTCCTCTAGGGCTAAACAATATTCCACTGCATGTGTAGACCACAGTTTGTTTATTCATTCTTCTGTTGATGGACATTTGGGTTGCTTCCACCTGTTGGCTATTGTGGTTATGCCTACTTTTAATTAAAGATTTTTGTTATTCAAAATACTATTGAAGAACCTCAGTGAGTAAACTTGTGATAAGATGGTTGAAAATATGGATGTGATTATTTCCATAATTATTTTTATTATCATTCATTATCATTCCTTTGACATGCTCAAGGTATTTTATTTGTAAATATTTATTGCCTTCACTTGAAAGTCTTATAATTTATCGAGTCCCTATCTATACTATAGTTAAATGCCGAAAAGATAGACCAGGCATAAATGTGAAGGAGGTCATGGCCAGATTTAGTATGCAAATGTAAATTATTTGACCTGTGAGTGTGTATAAAATTTGTAAAAATTAGTTACAAGCACCTATAAATGATGAGTTTTTACACTAAATTCTGCATTTTTGATTCCTCAGAAAATCTGGAACAGCTAGCAATGTATTGGATCACCCTTCCATATGACAACATTTTGTGGAGCTTAGTGGCAGTTGCAACTTTTAGACAAAATTCATACTCTTCAGTGGAACATAGATTCTGTATGATCCACTTTTTTCAGTTATGTATTCTTAGGCTCTAACACAGACCTGACTTCTAGATCTGTGTGCACTTGACATATGAGTAGTCCAAACTCAGGCATGCTGTGTGAAATTCACACAGGAATTCAAAGAGTCAGCATGAAAAAAATATGACAAAGTATCTTATCAATAATTTTGGTATTGACTATAATTTTAAATGGCAGTATTTTGGTTAAATAAATTACTAAACTATCTTTAACCTGTTTATTTTTACCTGTTCTTTAAATGTAGCTACTAGATAATTTAAGATTATATAATGAACCGCACATTCAATTTTTGACAGTGCTGCTCTTGATGTTTATGGTTTAATAGAGGGGTTCTAAGCTCTGTAGCCCATAGGCTAAATCTGACTGGTCACCGTTTTTGGTATGATCCACAAGTGAAGAATGATTTCCACAGATGAATATTTGCTATCTGTTTGATTGTAGGGAACACTAGTTTTGAACCCCAATTAAGTGAAATGTTATTCTCCCCAAAGAATTTCACTTTTCCCAGTAGTAAACCTATATTATAAAATATTGTACAGAATTATTATTATATTTTGAAATTTATAAAAAATATATGGAAATTTATTTATTTTTCTTGTTATTTAAATTCTGATGTTTTAGCCTTGATTTTGCCTCTTAGTGTGCAATACCTAAAGTATTTACTATGTCTTTTTAGAGAAAAAGTTTATTAACTGCTGGTCCAATAGGGAACTGATGCAGGCACTTTTGGAAGGAATGGAAATGCTTTAGATTCTGAGAGACAAGAGTTCTAATCTTACTCAATGATCTGATGTCTGAGTCTTAGTTTTCTCATCTATAAAATGACTGTAGCAATTCCTTTCTGGATCATTTTGAAAATTAAGTAAGATGCTCTATGAGATGTTTTGTGGAAATGGTGGTTCTTGCATTTTCTCTGCCTATGATGCTCTTCCTTATCAACCTGACTCAGTTACTTCTTGCCTGTTTTTAGCCTAATAACATGTCAGAGGAACATTTCCTTCTCTTGCCTGAGCCTAGGTTGGCTGTCCCCAGAAATCCCATACTTCTACTTGCTGCTGTGTATCACATGTCTGTCTCTGCTTTCTAAGATTTTAAGCTCTATGTCGGAAGTGTCTCACAAAGCCACTATATCCTAGGACTGACACATAATAAGAATTCAGTACAAATTTTTTGGATCATGATGCAAAATGCTGTACATATGACACATACAAAACTCAGGAAGATTCAGGAGGAGAATTCTTTTTTCCACAGAGATTTCACAGTTTGTGTCTGGAGATTTGGGTCATGTTTTGGAACACATAGTTTAAACATACTTTACTCGTCCCTCTGTAATAGTTGGATTTTCTCAATCATCTTTATTAAATGCTTAGCACAGTGCCTGGCACATGGTAAGCCCTCAATACATTTTTTCTTCTCTAATGATGGATGATGATGATGATGGTGAATAATTGAATATCAAAATTATCAAATTATCTAGGTGCTAGATAAAGTTTAGAAGTCAAAAATTCTGGAAAACAGGTAGGAATCCATTTTAGGGTAAATAAATCAATTGTCCCAACATCCAAATTCGAACCACTGTTCAATACTAAAATCTTAGCTTTATTTTTTTAATGAGCAAGATTTGAAATACAGGACAGTTAAAAACTTAGAACCCAGGTCAAGTTCTGAAAACCAAAATGAATTTTTAACATATCTTGAATTTACATGTTAGGTGCAGATTTATACAATAAATGTCTATTTGCCTAAAAAAAAAAAAACTTTGGTAGGAATGACAACTGAGAGTTGTGGCTCCTATTCAGAACGTAAGACTTAACACCAGGGAAGGAAAAGCATGTCATAAAGTCCGCATTAGGCTTTGACACAGGAATGGACATTAGGCTCTAGAGAGGGTAGAACTGATAATAAAATTCAGCCCCAAGGTTCCCTTTTCCACCCTTTCCTAACCTTGTAATGAAGGTCATCCAATATATAATTTTAAAAGGCCAGATGTAGATGAATTAAGATGCCACCAGAAGATGGAGTCATTATTCTCCTTAATATTATGTATATATTGTACCACACTTCAGCTATTTCTGTAATTTCTTTTGAGAATTCTGTAATTTCCCAAGTCTTCAGTTCTGTTCAGTTTAACCAGTATTTGTCAAGTATCCACTATGTGCCAAGCAAAAGAGATACAGAGACGGATATAGACTCAGAGCCTACTTCAGAGGACCTCGCAGTCTGGTGGAAGAAATGACTGTAAGAGATACCTATTCACTGCATAAATGCTATGATAGCACCCTGCACAGTTACTGTAGAAGCATGGCAAGGGTATCAGAGATGGGCTCCTATGCCTAGGACTGAAAATAAACCACAGCAGTCCTCCTGGATGAAGTAAACCAGAGCAGACTTTGTGTGTGAGTGATTGAATGAGGGTGTGTATGTGTGGTACAACCCAGATTTATGGCAATCTACTATTTATTTACCCTTTTATCTTTCCCGACCCAGAGCAAAACTTAGGGTTATAACACAGTAATTATGGTGGTGATTCCCAGTGTTGAGGGAGAAGACTCAGAATGGGATGAGGGGATGTAAAGAATGGATTTTGAGATTCTTTCAGAATTTCAGGGTGCAGGGGCACTGATGAGTATCATAATGTGGAAATTTCTGTGGCATAGCATAAGGGCAGATCAGAGTTGTGATGGGGATGGAGATGCGGCAAGTGAGGAGGAAGAAGCCAGATGAGACCATGATAAGGAACTTGAGTTTTTATCCTGTAAACAGTAGGGAATCATTAAGCGGATAGTGACATGGTCAGATTTTTGCCTTAAGTTAGAGCTTAAAAAAAGAGGTAAAACCAAAATGTAGGTATGTATGTTTTTTCTTATTCAAGATTTTAAGTTTTTGATCAAGTATTGAGAAAATATCCAATTTTTAGGTCTGCATTCCTATATGGCAACAATATGCTAGAGATCAATACCAGCTGATACATTGTATGAGAACTAGAGGATCTTTTTTTCCTCAGTGACCACACATTAAAGTTCATGGAAGGATTCTGTCTCAATTTTGGTCACTCCTAAATAAATCCAGGTATTTTTCTGTTTAGTCAGGACTGAGCCAATTGTCCCCCTCCCTAGTGGCAGAGTTTGCCATGATTTTTATCTCTTAACTAGAACCAAATGGAATGGGAAAAGGATCAATAACCTCAAGGACGACTTAGGCTAAAGAGTGGAGAGTCTTGGCCCATTTCCTGGTATAGTGGAAAGACAGTAACCAAAACAAATGTGTGAGCTGATGTGCTAGTGTTGTGAATAGACTCCTCCAGCAACACAAAATGGATGACCAATTGCCTCAGGAAAGGCAACCTGAAGAGGGGTTAGAGAAGACTCTATCAAGCAGAGAAATAGAGGAAGAGAATTTTCCTGAAACAGTCCTAAAGGTCATTTGTTATCTCAGCCTAATTATTTCACTCTCAAGCATGTCCTGGTTTGGACAGTAGATCACACAGTCACCTGTGTGACATATAGAGCAAGTATGGGGAAGACATCTCACCTTTCAGCAGAATCGTTGTCCACTTTTTTTGAAACACAGCTACTCTTTATCTCTCAGCTTGACTTGTAGTTGGAGGTGGCCATGTGACTAAGTTCTCTTCAATGAAATGGCAGCAAAAGTGATGTGTTCCCAGGAGCAAAAGGGCTAAGGAAGTATGCAAATAAAAAGACACTGTGCTCCTTACTCTAGCCCAAACTTCTTGTTTGAAAAATTTTGAAAAGGTTGGATGAAATTTTTTTTATGTTTATTTTTTTGTGAGAGAGAGAAAGAACATGAGTGGGGGAGGGGCAGAGAGAGAGGGAGACACAGAATCCGAAGCAGGCTACAGGTTCTGAGCTGTCAGCACTGAGCCTGACGAAGAGCTCAAACTCACGAGCTGTGAGATCGTGACCTGAGCCGAAGTCGGGTGCTTAACTGACTGAGCCACCCAGGTGTCCCAAGTTGGGTGAAATTTTAATACCTGTAAGTACTAGGTAGTTATAGATCTCCTTAAGATGTTTTTTATAAAACATTTGAAAGCATTGCCATGCAACAAAAAGCAAGCTGCCAAATAATATGGCAGAGATACCATTTCTATAAACATAAAAATCCATATATCATTTATATGTACTTATATTTCTATATGTGTACATAGGAAGAGATCTAACCTATAAAATCTAAAACTGTTAATACTATTCATTAATTATTATATCAATTGTGTTAGAATGCACAAATAGATATTTTAAGATTGGAAAAATAACATTGGGTATTAATTTTGATAATTCTAGAGATGAAGTCAAAGTTAGGAATTACACAAGTGACTTCAATATGTTTCACTAATGATTTCTGACATTTGATAGATTTTAAACCAGTTTCTTTTTTTGTGCAAACCTCGAAAATAAATTCTCCTAAAGTCTCCAAATGTAATTTATTTTCTTATTAATGTTATAAAAAATCAGTTCATGTTAATAGAACTCTGATTTTTTAACCTTGTGCTTTCATAATCATATGCTTTAATATGGAGGAAAAATGTGCCAATTTGTCTGTTACGATCTAGCTGTTTCCTTCATTTATTAATCATATTTTCTGATGTACCCAAGACATAATTAAAAACCATGGGCACAGGGGGCAGACATGCCTGGATTTGAATCATAGTTCTTCAATTTTCTTTGCTTTGTGTTCAAGAGCAAGTTACTTAACCTCTTTCAGCATCATTTACATAACTTCCTGAAGTGCTTTTGAGGGTTAAATGCTACAATGTGTCTGCAGTGCCCAGAATAGTGGGACAGAGTAGACAATAAGAGGCCCACTCTTATCTCTTACCCTGCCTTTGCTTTCATCTCAGTTCACTTTTAAGAAGCAGTAAATATAATTTAATGCAGTTATTAAATAAGAATTCATAAACCTTCCATTGCCCTATCCATTTGTACCACCCATTCTCTCAAAACAGTTTAGTAGGCTGTTGGCAATATTAAAAGCAAAGAAGCTAATATTATTTGATCTTCTGTTTTGTCTCTTTTTGTAAATTATTGTTTTCCTTTGAATTATATTTTATCTATTAAGATTGAGATATGGGGCACCTGGGTGGCTCAGTCAGTTGAGTGTCCAACTTTGGCTCAGGTCACAATCTCACATTTGTGGGTTCCAACCTGGCATCTGCTGACACCTCAGAGCCTGGAGTCTGCTTCGGATTCTGTGTCTCCCTCTCTCTCTGCCTCTCCCCTGCTTGCGTTCTGTCTCTCTCTCTCAAAAAATAAAACATTAAAAATTTTGTAAGATGTATTTTTTTTTTAATGAATATTTTTAAAAATTTTTTATTGCTTATTCATTTTTTGACACAGACACAGAGAGTGAGCAGAAGGGGGACAGAAAGAAAGAGAGGGAGACACAGAATGTGAAGCAAGCTCCAGGCTCTTCGGGGCTCAAACTCACATATTGTGAGATCATGACCTTGATGTCAGGCACTTGACTGAGCCATCCCGGTGCCCCTAAAAGTTTTAGACAAAATGAAAAAAATGGAAATTAAGTTGGGGCAAATGTGGAAGGAGAGCAGATTTTTAAAATAAGTAGTAAATCAGATATATTGGTCAGTATCAAAGAAGCAATATTAGAAAGAGCCTGTTTTTTATTACAAGATTCATGCAAGTGTATGTATTAATAATACAGAAAATTTAGTGTATAGAAATAAGCTGATGTAAATAGGAAAAAAGAGTGTTATACCAACCATAATCTCACTATTCTGAGTAGCTATTTTCAACGGTTTGGTGTATGCCCTTTTTTATACCGATATATATATTTAAAATCTTGGGGCGCCTGGGTGGCGCAGTCGGTTAAGCGTCCGACTTCAGCCAGGTCACGATCTCGCGGTCCGTGAGTTCGAGCCCCGCGTCAGGCTCTGGGCCGATGGCTCGGAGCCTGGAGCCTGTTTCCGATTCTGTGTCTCCCTCTCTCTCTGCCCCTCCCCCGTTCATGCTCTGTCTCTCTCTGTCCCAAAAATAAATAAAAAACGTTGAAAAAAAAATTTAAAAAAAAATAAAATCTTACTTACTTTTTGAGCCTTGCTATTTTGCAGTTAATACATTGTTACCACTTTCCATTATAAAATATTCCTTAGCATTATTTTATTTAAACATTTTTTAAATGTTTATTTATTTTTGAGAGAGACAGACAGAGCATGAGCATGAGCAGGGGAGGGGCAGGGAGAGAGACAGACACAGAATCCTAAGCAGGATCCAGGCTCCGATCTGCCAGCACAGAGCCCAACACGGGGCTGGAACCCATGAACTGTGAGATCATGACCTGAGCCTAAGTTGGATGCTTAACCAACTGAGCCACCCAGGCGCCCCTCCATCCATCATAAATGGATGATTATGTTCTAGTTTATAGGTTTTTTTTTTTACTAATCCCCTTAATTTTGAACATTTACATATTATATGTTCTCTTTACTATTGCAAACATCGTTTTATCATTGTTTCAGTCAATTTTTGGGTGTATGTCCATAATTATTTACTATTGAAAAATTTCTAGAATTGGAAATTTTGGATCAAAGCTTGTGCACATTTTATTTTTTATTTATTTATTTTTTTAAATGTTTATTTATTTTTGAGACAGAGAGAGACAGAGCATGAACGGGGGCGGGGCAGAGAGAGAGGGAGACACAGAATCGGAAGCAGGCTCCAGGCTCTGAGCCATCAGCCCAGAGCCCGACGCGGGGCTCGAACTCGCGGACTGCGAGATCCTGACCTGAGCTGAAGTCGGACGCTTTACCGACTGAGCCACCCAGGCGCCCCTGCTTGTGCACATTTTAAAGATTTGATATACGTTCCCAAATTTGCCTCTAAATGCTGTAGCATTTGTGTCTTCACCAGCAATACATGAAAGTATCATTTTCCCTGTATTCATTAATCCTTAAATTCACTAATCCTTATCATTAGAAATCTTTTTGATCATTGTTTTAGTTTCAATTATTTTATTAGTTGTAATATTGAACTTTTTTATGCATTTATTCTTTTGCCATTTGTATTTTTTTCTTTTATAAATTGTGTGTTCATTTTCTTTGCTCCTAGTATCTTTGGTGTTTATCTTTTCCTTAATAATTTTTTTAATCTACCTGACATGGATGGACCTAGAGGGTATTATGCTAAGTGAATTAAGGTCAGACTGAGAAAGACAAATGCAATATGATTCCACTCATGAATGGAATCTAAAAAATGAGTAAACAAACTAAAAGCAGAATTAGAACTATAAATGCAGCGAACAAACTGATGGTTGCCAGAGGGGAGAGGGGTCAGGGTTTGGGCAAGATGGATGAAGCTGACGGGAGATACAAGCCTCCACTTGTGGAATGAGTAAGTCATGGGAATAAAAAACAGAGCATAAAGAATACAGTCAATACTGTAATAGAGATATAATGGGACAGATGGTAGCTGTGCTTGTGGTGAACATAGCATCATATATAAACTTGTAAAATCACTAAATAAAAAAAGCAACAGTAAATAATTTTTAGTGTACCTCAAAGTGCTTTTATTAGGGGTATTGACTTATTGTCACATTGCAAGTATTTTCTCAGTGTATTGTTGCTTTTCAATTTTATTAAATCTACTTTTCGAGGTACATAAGTTCAGGACTTTGATTTAATAAAATTTACCCATATTAGACTTGGAGAGATATTTTCCTTTCAGACTTTACAAATCAGAAATTATCTTCTAGTACTCTTATTAAATTTAAATTTTGAAGTCACCAAAAGCGTGTAAAGTAAAAAGCGGATCTGACGTATTTTCTGAAGTTTTAGTCAGTTGTCCATGCCGGTGCTGCCTATTTAACAATCCACCCTTTCCTTGTTGATTTGAAGTTCAGACCACAGTCCTTTATCTGATTACCCTGGGGCCAGGTATATTTTGGATTTTAGAAAAGTAATGTAGTACATTGACCATATGTTATGTCACAACCTCAGTGAGGTATGAAACAGTTCCATGGAATGAATGAATCACTTTAATATTTTCACAGCGAAACATTCACATTAAGTGGGAGAAGTAGAGTTTATAAATCAGTCCTTGCTGCTTTTGCTGCCTGATGAGTTCCAAAAACAATCCGGTTTTCAGAGAATGTTGGATTTTGGAGTTGTGGCTGAGAGACAGTGGACTTACATTGCCTTTAATGTGTAATAAAGCCCTAAGTATACACACTGTGTCTGTTTTGATGTGTTTTTAGTTCCGTCTTACGCTACACACTGTGATATAGTACTGTAATGATTTTAATATACATTTTAATATTAGTCTTACTGTTTCTTCTTTTTTCCCCAGAAATGTCTTGGTCATTATTTTTTTTAGATGTATTACAGAATATCTTTTTCAAGGTACAAAGAAATTACATCGGAGAATTGTAGATTAATTTTGGAGAAGCACAGCAAGTAGGGTTGAGCTATGTTGGTGACTGAGAGTTATGCTCCCTCTATCTGGGTACTGTCTATTGTAAACTCTTAGAGGTCCATCCTCAACTCTCAAGACCAGTTTGAGAAGTGTTGGTCTCTCGTCACGTTTCCAGAAGTATATTTGGCTGGATACCCCTGAGGTGCTCTTATGGTTATCAATAACATCTATTAGCATCTTAAGGGCTCTTAGGTACTATTCTATAAAGAAACACACTTATCTTGATCAAACCTAGTGTTTAAGAAAATTACTTGACCGGAAAATCCCTATTTCATAACACTGAACAAATCGCTTAGGAAATAGTTGTCTAATGAAAAATAAAAGCATTCTGAATCTGAGGATTCTTATTCATCACTAAATCCGCCATAGGTATTTATTGAATGCCTGCTGTCTGCCCATTATAGTTGAATGTACTGAAGATATGAAAACATTTTATCCTTGCCACGGGGACAGACAGACACCAGGAAAAACTATTAGGGACTGCTGAACTGCAATTCTTACTGCCCTCTGAAGGTACAGAGGCATCTCATTGATATTCATATCACAGAACCAGTATAGTGCATTGATTATATCAACATTGGAATTTAGTAAATATACTAGATAAAAGAGTGAAATAAAGGGGGGTAGCACGATCTGTAGTATATGGTAGTATATTTTAGCTCATATATGCATAGAGAGAGAGGACGAAGCCAGAATGGACTTCATTGACAAAGATGGACCAAAGCTGGGTCGCAAAGGATTGATGAAGATAGATTTTCTCCACCACTGCAGGCAATAATGATTGGAAATATGCTTCTTGGAGATGTAAAGTGCATCACACTGAGTCTAACCCATATGCAGACAGTTTTCTGTAAGGATAGTGGCCTATCTGGCTTATCCTCTTTGGGCCTCAGAATCCTAACTACAGTTTGCAAAGAATTTTCTGATTCAGATAGTCACTTTAGTGAGTGACAGAAAATGGGGTTTATTGCTTGGTGTAAAGAAATGAAATGTTCTAGTGTTGGAAACAGTGCAGGACTAGAGTAACTGAAGTGACAGGGTAAGCAGACACAATACAGAAGTGGCCTGCCACACTTCCTTGTCACCTGAACTCTCAAGTTTATTTGGAGAATTCATAAACAACTAAAATGGTTCCTTTGCTACCCTTGATTGGCCTACCCAATTTGGTTGGTGCCAGTTTATCAATTTCCTCCCCAAATGTACAGTCTGTTTTATTTCTCTCCTGTGTCTTATAAATCCTGTTTTCGCTTTTGTTCCTTGGCTCAGTCTAACAACAGACTCTCTCATATGTGTGTACACAATTTGTGTGCAAAATGACTACCTGACTTTCAGTTATTTTCTGACATTGATACTTTCTTCCTGAGCTCTTGCCCATTGGATCATGGTGGGGGGCGGGAATAACTGAATGTTTGATTCAGTTTAAGGCTTAGTCTGATTTGATCATTTAAATAGCTTTTTTTAGGTCATTCTTTCTCTCAGATAGACTCTTTCCTTCAGGTATATGGACCAAGGGATTGTGTGACTTTCATATCCTCAAGGCATTGGGGAAAGGGACCCCTGGCTTCTAGCCGGACCATTGGAATGTATATACATTGTCATGGCAGCTGCTTGCCAGTGGAAGGATATCCCTTGTTCAGTTAGTTGCTGGATGCTTTTCTGGTCTGCAACATGTGAATTTATAGGCCCATTCTTTAGGCTCAGGCTCTTTTTTAGGGTGGTGCTTTGTAGATGATCCACCCTAAACTTGACTTCCTCTGGTATTAGAGAACCCCACCCCAAGGTCTGACTGACACCTAATTGGCCTTGGCTTGAGTGGTCTGTGGTGCTACTCTCACTATAGAGCCATATTTCCCTCACTATGCCCATAGTCTATAGCAAACTTCTCAGCTTACTTCCAAGTAGCTACTTCCAAGTCCTAAGACACATAGGAACCAAGGGTTGTTCAGGTAAGCTAAACCTCAGGTCTCCCTCTGGCAGCCTATACCATGTCATCTTGTCGATGTGACTATGTCCTAGTGCTATAGGACAGCTCCCTCCCTGTGTCCATACTGAGGGGAAGGAAGCAGAAGACCCTTTGGTCCCAGAATTGTTTCCATTGATCTGATACTTTTCTTCCTCCCCAAGTCACACCCTATAGAAGGGGGACTTAATACTTAACTTTTCTGGCTATTTTATACTTGCTTCTCTTTCTGAGACTTCTTCCTACATTTTCTCTAGGACAGAAGGAAATGGCATGCTCCAATTTTTTTTTCTACATTGTATCTTCCTTATTCTTAATTCTAGCAAACCTTTAACAGCAGTCAGTCATTATTCTTAATTTATAAGGGACATTTATGGGCTGAGTCTTCTAAGTTTAGCTTTTTATATGCTGAGAGGAGTTAAGGGTTTTCTTGAGAGGCAGATCATCTCTAAATGCAATGGTCTGGTTTTCAAGGATATTGTTTCGTTGCACAATTTTGTCATACATGTCAGAACTGATATTGTGACAAATCCTAAGAACATCTAGGGTAGTTGGGGCAGTTTTGTACTTGGAAAGACAAAAAAAAGCGTGTTGATAATTTTTAAACCATTACCCCTGTTACATTACCCATTATAATACCGTAAGGACTGTATTTTTTTTAAAGTTTATTTATTTTGAGAGAGAGAGCGCGCGCACACACACACACACACACACACACACACACACACACAAGCAAGCAGAGGAAGGGCAGAGAGACTGGGGAGATGGAGTCCTAAACAGGCCCCAGAATGGTCATCTCAGAGTCCCACACGGGGCTTAATCCTGCCAACTGCGAGATCATGACCTGAGCCAAAACCAAGAATCATATGCTTAACGGACTGAGCCACCCCAGGTGCCCTTATAATACCCGAAGGACTTTAAACTTGGCATATTATTAAGACATTTGAATTGAATACCTTGAATTGCAAGAAACAGAGACTCCTTCAGATCTCCTAAAGTAATGGGGCATTTATGATGAGGACATACATAATATATCTGATAGGGTTTGTGGGGTTTTTTTTTTTTAATGTTTATTTTTGAGACAGAGAGAGACAGAACACGAACGGGGGAGGGGCAGAGAGAGAGGGAGAAACAGAATCAGAAGCAGGCTCCAGGCTCTGAGCCATCAGCCCAGAGCCCGACGCGGGGCTCGACCTCATGGACCGCGAGATCGTGACCTGAGCTGAAGTCGGACGCTTAACCGACTGAGCCAGCCACCCAGGCGCCCCAGGGTTTGTGGGTTTCAATCAGTGGGATCTGTCTCGGGATAGCTTAGGCAAAAATAATTTAATGGGATGGCAGGTGGTTGTAAATGAAATTTAAAGAAAGACCAAAGAAAGGGGCTGTAGAAAAACCAGAATAGCTCCAGACATCCAGATCTATGAATGTCTCTTTAAGGTGCTGTTATGGGCCAGATTCTCTCCAACTGTTGATGTCTCTCTGTGGTTCCCTTCTTAACACTGTATCTCTTGAAGAAAGAAGCTGATTGGTGTAGGAAGAGGTCATGGACCCACCCCTTGGCTTGGATAGCACGGTCCCTCCAAAATTGCATGCAGTAGTAGAAGAAATGGAGTACAGACAGTTTGAGAGGATGAGCTGAGTTCACTTTAGGTCATGTGGCATTCCCAGTTGTGACAGATGTCTGGGCGAAAGTTTATAATCTGGCATGTGAGTCAGGGCTAACTCAGTGCCACTTTTCCCATGGAAAGTGAAAGGGCTAAAATTTGCTTATAACTAATTAAAAAAAAACAGAAAAGAAAAGAGATTTTTAAAACAGTTTATTTAAAAAAAAAAATTTTTTTTTAATGGTTATTTGTTTTTGAAGGAGAGAGAGACAGAGCATGAGCCGGGAGAAGGAAAGAAAGAGAGGGAGACTCAGAATCCAAAGCAGGCTCAAGGCTCTGAGCTGACAACTCAGAGCCTGAGGGTGGTGGTGGTTTAAACTCACAAACCGTGAGATCATGACCTGAGCATAAGACAGATGCTTCACCAACTGAGCCACCCGAGCGTCCCAAAAGTTTGTTTCTTTAATTAAATGTTAAATAAATTGTAGGTAAAGTATTATATAGAATAGAATTGTCTTTTGCATCCTTTTAGACAAAATGTTTAAAAAACATTTTAAAGTGTTACTGTTTTAAAATGGTGGTGATGTTTTTGTTTGCTGGTTTTTAAATATACAAAGATTTCTTTTGTAAGTGCTCCCTTAAAACAAACTGTCCTCAAGAAGATACCGGCTATGGTAAAAGCAGCTTTTTTTTTTTTTCCAGAGAATTAGCAAGGACAGGAGAGGAATCCCTGGCTGTAGAAGGCCTGGGCTGTATAAACCTCACTATTGCCCTGTGTCTCAGAACTAACCTGTGGCAGAGCCTGAATTCACAGCCAGTTTTGAACTAAGGGTTCTGCTTCTTCCCCAAGTCTGGAAGTGGCACTCTTGAATTTCTTTACAGAAGGGACTTAAGTGAGACAACCTGGCTGGAAGTGGAGGCCAGGTCAGGATTTAGTTAAGGGATGTCTAAGACTGGAACTGAGGTAAGAGTATACAGCTTGAGAAGATGAGGCTGAACCAAGGCAAAGCTAAGAACTGAATGATATAAAGTTGTCACTATACCATCATCACAACACTAGCATTTTACATATAAACTCCACTTTATAATTCAGTTTAGAAATAGATTATGTGTGGGATCACACCAGCCATCTTTGTTCTTGTTCCCCAGTATGAAAGCTTCCTTCCAGTCAGACCATTGCCTTAGGCTGACTCGCTTGGATCAGCTTTGCCCTTCTCTGTCTTCCTTCAAGACTCAGCTTGTATTCTCTCCTCTCCCTCCTGAGGCCATGTCAAGTCACTTCACTAACTGTATTTAGAACAAATTTTATCATGTAACTAATTACTAATTAGCAACATTAATTAATATTTACTAATAACATTGTCCTATATTGTTACTTATTTTCCTAGCTAGATACTACCCATTGTTTCTGCCTTTCCATCTCCACCTTAAATAATATTTTTGACCTTTGTACTTGTAGATTGTGTTGTTTATACCTCCGTTTGACAATTAATTATGATCTACATCATGCATACATCATTTCTCACTTCCTATTGTTTTCATTGTCTCCTCAATTGTATCTCACTTTGCTATTAACCAAGTTGTATGTGGCAAATGTCTAGCACAGTTGTTGCATGTGGAAGCATATTATATTATTTAATGCTGTGGCTTTCTAAATTGTGAGGTGAAATGAGATCAGTTGCATTCAGCCATAGACTCCCAGCACTTTCTTTACCTACATTTCCAACTTTATCTAATTAAGAGCTAAGCTTTTGTTTAAAGATTTCAGAGACCATCTCCCCTGGCCCCAAATGAAGACCATGTATTAAACAGATCTACATGGTCTGCTGCTTCTTCACAGTTCCTAGTTTGATTTTAAATAAATTAGTTGGTTTTTAATAAATACTAAGATGAAATAAATAAGACTATGATAATATTTATATCTTATGAATTTTACATTCAGTTCAATTCTAAAGGGTATTTAATTTTTAAGTAAAAAAAATAGTTCAAATTTCCCTAACTTATCACAAGTGTTGAACACATAAAATCATGCCTTAGAGAAGTTCACCCACATGCGCGCGCGCGCGCGCGCGCGCGCGCGCGCACACACACACACACACACACACACACACACACACACTTTGAGAGTTCCAAGAATAACCCTGAATATTAATGGCCCAAACAGATAGTGTTCATTTGACATGTTGACTTGTTCACCAGATCAATTTTGTACTTTGAACTTTTCAAACCATTGCCTATATTTTGGCTTCATCTTTGTTGACAGGTAGGAAACCAAAAACATCAGCCTGATTCACTTTAAAATGGCATAGACTCATTATCATTTTGCTTCTTGAGCAAATATTTTTGTGTGTATGGACACTCTGTATCAATTCCATTAGGGCATTTTCAGATACAAATGATTTAGGTTGACAAAATTCAGTTTTTCCTGGACATCCATGATACCAAATAGTGGCTTCCCCCACACTCCTAGCAGCCACCCTCCTGTTCCCATACATAAATGGCAGCCAGCAATGGCTGGAAACAAAGGACTCTCTCCCAGTCTCTGAATACAGTGACATTCATTCTGAGAGAAGCAGGGGCAGCTTTTTGAAAGCCGACTTCTTCAGCTCGACAATAACACACAATGAGTTATTGACTTGTTTATATACGGAGCTCTTTTCAGTAACTAACTCTGACTCCCACAGTCTGGACAAATGATTGATTTCGTGGTTAGAAAAAGAGAAAGCTCTTGCGCTAAACTCTGTAGTGCAAACTACTTCTTCCCCATTTGTTCCTTAAATGAATAGGACCTTATTAAAATGCACTTTCCAAAAAAATACCTGCAGCTGGCCTTTATAACCATGTTTTGTATATATAAATAAGTAATTTGTCCCAGTCTTTTGTATATTAACAGACCATTGGGAAACTTGTCAATATATATGAACGCTGATTGTCCTGTTGTTTATGCTAAACTGTATTTCCTATATTGATCTGCATGTAAAATATGGATCAAATAATTTATTATTAAATCAATTTACCAGCCAAAAAGTTAGATTTTTGATAGAAAGATAGATTCCGTTTTTGTGTTGTGTTACATTGATTTATTAAGGACATTATACACAACGCATATCATCTACTTCACAATTGAATCACTAGCTGTTCTGAATACAGAGAAAAGTACGTGCAGAACTGTAGTTCAGAGTGCTGAGAGTATGGTTGGGCTCTTTGGTTAGCACCTATCTAGAATGTTAATATGTAGTTAAGTAGACAGATCATACCAGCTTGTTTGATTACTGTACCTTTTTAAAAGGTATTAATAATTGGACTCCAGAGTTTATTTAAAGTTATTTTCTACTGTAAAATATATTTTATTTGATCTTACTGTCATGTTAAAACTTTTACACAGTTAAAACTTTTTAATCTTTATGGTTTTTATAAAGTACATCTTTAAAATATTTGGGGGAGAAGTTAAAAAAAAAAAACAAGAAAAGCCGTGTACTGTTAATGACACACACAAAAGATCACTGCTGCTTTGTCTGTATTTCTCCAGAAGGAGGTCTTGAATCTGTTGTCCTCTCTAGGATGCCCATAGTTGAGCTTCCTGAGCCAGCAAATGTTTGAAGAATTCCTCAAATTAAGAGCACTTTTTATTATAGTCACAACAGGCTATATATGTTATATAGAACTATATATTACCAAATTATGACCCTTTAGGGCTTTAGAGAAAATATAATGCCTGCTACCTTAGCATTAATAGTTTTATATAAAATAGATATAGTCAGAAAGGTAAAAGTCATTGGGAATCATTTCACTGAAACCTGTTGCTTCAGGTATAGTTCTGTGGACTTTTTTCTTAATTCCTGAACAGGCTAAGGTAAACTTACTTCTTTTTAATCTTGTTTCTCTAACCAGAGGATTTTTTTTGAAGCGTTTTCTGTTCAGTTTTATTTGACAGAGACATTATGTTTCTTGTTTTTTTCCATTTCTGCTACTGTCTTTCACTAGTCTCTTGATTGTTCTAGTATGGTTACCATTAATATTAATGAGACCAAGTTTAACCTAATTTTGGACAGCTAATATTTGTTACATATTTTTAAAATCTTAGCAACAACACCTGACAAAAATGGTAAATTAAACCTTCCTATTTAGCTTTAGATTTTGATGTACACAATGAATATTTAAGGATGTTTTCTTACATTTAAAAAGGGTAAGATACAGTTAGAACAAAGTGTTTCTCACTGCCTTATTTGGTAGAGACTTGGTTTTTCATAGTTACATACAAATTTTAGCCATCATTCTGTTTATTTTTTTTATTGAGGTATAATTGACATATAACATTATATTAGTTTCAGGTGTACAACAAAATGATTTGATATTTGTATATATTGCAAAATTACCACAATAAGTTTAGTTAACATCTGTCACCATATAATGTTATAATTTTTTTGTGTGTATAATGAGAATTTTTAAGATTTACTCTCTAAGCAATTTTCAAATATGCAATATAGTATTATTAACTATAGTTCTTATGCTATACATTACATCCCCATGACTTATTTATTTTAGAGCTGGAAATGTGTACCATTTGACCCTCTTTACTAGTTTCACCCACCTTCCACACCTTCCCCTGGAAATCAGCAATCTGTTCTATCTATGAGCTCAATATTTTTTTTGGAGGGGGGTGAATATTAAACATATAAATAAGATCATATGGTATTTGTCTTTCTCTGACTTATTTCACTTAGGACAATATCCTTTTTTTTATTTTTAATTTGAAGTTTCTACCCTCTCTACATATGAAAAATTAGCCTCAGAAATATATAACCCGTTGACAAAAATTATTTCATACATTTTAGATGAGAACAGTAAATCAAAAGCATGCAATTTTGTCATAATGAAGAAACAAGATCTTCTCCTCCAAAGTGACAGGAGAGAAAAATCCTGTGATTGTTGTCATGACATGGGTCTTGAAGAAAAGATGTTATTAGCACTGCATATTATTTTGGAAAAATTTTTTTTAAGTTTCTATTTATTTATTTTGAGAGAAAGAGAGAGACAGCATGAGCAGGGGAGGGGCAGAGAGAGGGAGAGAAATTCCAAAAAGGCTCCTCACAGTCAGCGCAGAGCCTGATGCGGGGCTCGAACTCATGAACCATGAGATCATGACCTGAGCCAAAATCAGGAGCCAGATGACTGAGCTGAGCCACCCAGGCACCCCAGCACTGCATATTACTTATACCTTATGGGGAAAATGCACTCTCTGAATTTGACTTTTTACTTTCAATAATTTTCTCTAGATGATTGTATTAAAATCTCTTTTGGAATGGCTGGTCTGTTTCCAGAAAAGGCCCATGTGTGTATCTTTATATTTTATTAACTATTCATTTCTCAATATCTTACTGGATTCTCTATTTGGTATGCATATGATGTTTTCCAATAATGTTGATAGGTTTAGTCCTCAGCTTATGTAGATTGGTATAGTGCTTCTTCAGAAGTTGAATATTAGAATGGAGGTGATTTTTCCAACTGTGGTGCTTTCGAAGGTAAAAAAATTCCCACCTTTTAAAGAGTTATGTGGAAGCAGTTCTAAATGTCACGCCTCTGGGAAACCTCATTAAAATCTGACTTACTGCTGGGGCATCAAAGAGTTTAGTAGCTCTGTTTTTGTTGTGTTTTGCTTTCCTGCAAAAAAAGATCTGCTCTCAATATTTGTGCATTTGGAAATTAAATTTGTAAGAAAAGGATGAGCTTGGTGAATATTTCCCAGCCCTTCTTCTTCACCCATCTCTCCCTGAGATGAGAATCCCCCCATTAAGAAATAGCCATGGAGACTTGACACAACTATATTGTGCCACCACTTACACACAGGCTTCCATGAGGTAGATATTTGACTTTTTTTAATATTATGTTTTTATATTACTTCAGTACAGGAAAAAATATTCTTTGGGGAAAGTGATCCTAAGAATAATTTCACATAATGATTTTTTTTCCAGTTTAATTGACATGTAATTGACTTAGAGCACTGTATAAGTTTAAGGTATACAGCATAATGACTTGACTTTCATATATATTGTGAAATGATTACCACAAGAAGTTTAGTTAACATCCATCATCCTATTAGGCACACACACACACACACACACACACACACACACACACAAGAAAAACACCGTGTTTTATCCTTGTGATGAGAACTCTTAGGATCTACTCTTTTAACAACTTTCAGATATACCATTCAGCATTGTTAACTGTAGTCATCATGTTGTATATTACATGATGATTATTTGGTAACAAACTTGTTTTTACCTGTTCTCAATCTAGGACAGGGATCAGCAAATGTTGCCTGCTGAGCAAATTCAGCCTGCCACTTTTTGTCTGTTTTTTAAGTTTTACTGAGGCATAGCTACATTCATTCCCTTATGTGTTGTCTATTTCATGCTACAAAGGCAGAACTGAGCAATTGCAACAGAGACTGTATGCCCTACCGCCCAAGCCTAAAGTATTTAGTCTCTGGCCCTTTACAGACATGTTTGTCAACTCCTTGTCTAGGGTGATCATCAAAATCACCTAAGGATTCCTGGGCTTTTCCCCTCTACCAGGACAGAATCTAGGATTTACTGAGCTATATTACCTGTCATTGGATGAAGAGTTCACAGTTTTGATACTATTCTTATAGCATATATCCATAACTAGATTGAGGAAACTGTATTATTGATTCCCACCCCTGTTTTATCTCAAGTATATGGGTTTTGAAGCAAGGTATGGATTAAAGATTCATGTTAACTCAAACATTATTTTCCAAGTATACAACTGAGAAACACGAATTAAAGCAACAACAGTAACAAAACAAGCAAAACAAAACAAAAGCATGGCCATTATTCATTCTTAGTCCTCAACAAAGAGATACAACATGGCAAGTCCCTTTCTTGAGAGTTGTTAAATATTCCAATTCACAAGTTTTTGTATTAGGCTGTTTCTTTCTTTCTATTAATACCAGTTTGCTGAGTGAATATTATTGTGTTCAGCTTTTTCCTTTCATTGAAAATAGCTTCTGTTTCAATGGGGATTATTTATAAAGAAATACAGAATGGACACATTCACCTTTTATAACATATGGGTTAGCAGCAATAGTAGACCTTTATCTGCCTTTGTAAGTGGATCAGGTTGTAGGTAACTGTTCAGGTATTTAAGATGCACTATTTTTTTGTCATGAAATACTATAAGTCATTTTGAACTGTTCTAGAGTCTTTGAATTGATGTTTGCTTTTGGTTTATGTTCCTGAATTTTTATTCTGATCTAACAGCAGCCAATTTATTCCCTACTGGCAATGAAAAATTGTAATAGGAAACTATCAGCCTAATAAAAAAATTGCTATGCTCATTTTGATAAAATACTTTTAAAAAGTATTCATCAAATGTCTGCAATTAAGGATCCTCTCCCAAATCATATTTTAGTAAACTTAAAAACAATAAAAATGGAAGTGAAAGATTCAGTGTTAAATGTTTTAAATATAAAAATGAACTTTCAACTTGATCTAAATGGGGTTCATTTTCATATAAGTATGGGCCAAATTAGTTTGAAATTACCTTCCATGATTATATTAAATTGGTTGTTTGAATAAATGTTGCAGTTAGGTGTCAGTAGGTGCCTGTTTTCATGTGATTTATTTATTTTTTCCTAGTTGAACCTGGCTATAGATGAACAGAAAGAGAAAATTACCAAAAAAGTAATTCTTTCAATAACAGCGAAGGAACACCATAAGGCACAAGAAGAAGTAAGTAACTTACTTTTTAAGCTGTATGACAAAACTATAATGAGTGCTCATTTTAAAATTAAGACATATTTTACTTGGTTCTGATAGTGAACCAGCTATAGTTATCTGATAGCAATAAAATGGAAAAAAAATTGGTCAAAACTGGAAACATTTTATTGATCTAGGCAGCTTGAAAAATAATTATATGTTTGAAAGAATAAATATTGTAATTTTTTGAAAATACTTCTGACAACTTTCTCATAAATTTCCTAAATTAGGAAATTATTACATGCAAGTTGAATCTGTAAATTATAACTAACACATGCTAACATAGGGAAAAGGTTAAGATTTTATTAAACTTTGAATAAGTACCAAATATTATTTTTATTTTCTGAGTTTCTAGGAATGGAGTTATTGTTCTGAATTTTAGAAATGCTAACAATGTTATCTCCTAGCAAGGAAAAACTGTAGTTTTCAAGTGTCAAGCTTAAATGAGCTAATCATAAGATTCTGTAGGCAATATTATAATGAAGAACTATTAAAGCAAACCTTCTCTCCAAAGCTCATGCTGTGAAGTTGACAGCATATTCCATAAATGAAATAATAATACAAAATTGGTGTTAGACAAAAGGGGAAAATGATTTTCATGTAGTTTCCTGGAATGCAAAACCATTTACTCTTTCTGAGGAGAGATCATGAATTTGCTAATTCCCATGTACCACTGTCAGTAAATAAAATCATAATCAACTTAAAGGATAAGGTAACGTGAATATATGAAAATTAAATTTTCATGTCATTCTCTTTTGACATTTCGGCAAAGAAATCTATCCAAGCTTTGGGGTTTTAATATTTTCTTATCATTGTGATTGCATCTGTCCAGCTAATTATGTATTTTACAAAAAATGAACAGGTACAATGCATCACATTTTCCTTAGAGAATTCAAGTCTTTGAATTAGAGATTCAAATTAATATTTGGGACTTGTATATGTCCATTATTAAAGACTATATTGTAAGTATAGATTGGTAATCTCAGTAGAGAATATTTCATAAGAAATATTCAACTTGAATAGTTTCTAGATGTAGCAAATAACAATTGTATAGATTTAAGTTACAGTTCTCACTCATTCTACTTAATATTAACAAGTTAAAAGACTAGATTTTTTAGTTACAAATTTTAAAATATTATACTCTATTCATTTGGAAATGTTTTATCCCAGTTGGAGAGTTTTATTACATGTTTTATAGTAATTTAAATTGAATCTATCATGTATCTTGATATGGTAAACTTTAAGAAATACAAATAAATTTCTCTACTTAGTAGCATTAAAATTACATCTATAATGTGATGTAACACAGTGACAAATTATTATTAGAGATAAATATAAAACACCTAAAAGAATGAACAGATAGATATTTTCTGCCTTTTAAGTATTGTAATTATTTTTTTGATATTTTATGCAAGTCTATAATTTCATTGGAACTGAAAACTTGAAGCGGCCCAGGAAAATTATCATTATGCTAAATATATCATTTCAAATGCCACCTTGTTAGCCACACTGGAAATGAAAATGATATTTTCTGGAAAATCCAACAGTATTCATGTTTATTTGTTATTTCTTCTTTATTATCATCTTAATGCTTACTTAATATCTATATACTTCAGTGTTCTTCATGTACGATATGTTATTTGGTCCATATTTGCTTGATCAGCTATGGCTTCAAATGCCTTCTGTTTGCTTAAAAAATCAAATATGCAGGAAAGGGAATATATTTTGTGTGTTTTGTGAGTATATGTGTGGGTGTGTATGTAATAGTCTCTAAATATATTCTATATGCTATGGTAATAATTTCTATGTTATTACTTTGAAAGTGATTATATTAATTATGATGTGTAATTTCTAGTGTTTGGTTAGAAAAAGTGAGTGCTGTCAAGTTTTGACCCTAATTCATATTCAGAAGTGTGAAATCGTGGTAGTGAAGAGAAATGAAAATGTTGGGAAGGGGGAGAATTACTTCAAAATTTATTTTGCCCACAGTTTATTTTTTACAAAAATATTTTATTTCTAGATATAGTTCAAAATCCAAACTAAACATCATAAAATCTGAGATTTACATTTCTGCTGCCTATAGTTTTATCTTAAAACCTTGTTTTATTTCATGTAATTTTTCCACATTAAACCTAGAAATAATGTATGTATCATAAGACTACTTTGAGGCGATGTTACATGTTAAACTAATTTTTTGGAAATGATTTATTGGAAATATGCATGCAATTTGTTATTGTTGGTTTAAAAGTTATTCCAGGTTCTCTGAAAAATAAATACCAAGATAGGACTAGATGTGTATGTATTGTATTAGAAGAAATGTCTTTGAGAGAAATGGGGAGAACTCTGGGTAAGGCTGCAAGACCTATCAGACTGAAATGCAGGCTTGAACTCAAGTGAAGGAGAGAGGAAGGGCAGACTAGATGGAAACATCTTAGACACCGGTGCAGTCTTAGGAATGACTAAGCTTCACAGCGGTGAAGCTGATGGTGTATCCTTGACCTAAAGCTGTCCTTCAGAGGAGTCCTATGGCTCCCTGAGTTAGACATCTTCAGTATCCTCAGCCATTGCTATCAACCTGGCGATGGATTTCAGAGCACAGTATCTGGGACTCTTGGTTCATTATACTCCTGTCGTTAGAAGCCTATGAGGCACATTCTCATACCTTCCTCAAAAGGTGTAGCTGACGTTATTCTTGTTGCCATCAACATAGCCTTATAAAGACATTAGAAATATCTTTATTTTAGGTGAAGGGGAATCAGAGTATACTTCTCCTGATGAGCACTGAGTAATATATGGAACGGTAGCATTACTATATTATACACCTGTAGCTAATATAACACTATATGTTAACTACGCTGGAAACAAAAATTTTTTAAATGTCTCTGTTTTAATGGCTCCTTCCTCTATGAGTGGATGGGAATGTCAGACTCTTGAATAGGCTTAAAAGCAGCACACAGAAGGGCCCTCTGGCTGGAAACAAGATAAGTCTTCTTCCAAGATATTTTCCATTTCAGAAGGGTTCTGGAAACTATTAAAAAGTTGGGAGCATTTGAAGCGGTATGAGTAAGAAATGGTGCACACCTCAAGTTCTCTTGTAGCTACACTGCAACCCATCCTTCTAAATCAAGAGATACCTTACTTTTCTCATAGGCTCTCATGTCTTTTCTAGTCTTTGTTCATCAAGTCTGGGTTATGGTTCTTTTTAACCCGGAAAACACTGTGTCCTTGGGCCTGAAATCAAGAAAAGATTTTAGGAAATTTAAAATACCCATTTTCATCTCCCTGTCCCCTTTCTGGTTCTTCTTAATTATGTCATAAATTAGAAAGTTTCTTGTTCTTAAGTTTAAGCACTAACCTAGCTTGGAGACCACCCCCCCCCCCCCCATGTATTGTATGCCAAGATGACATTCCTTGCATAAAGGCTGCAGCCCTTTGTGCTGATTTCAAGTGATAATTTAGTGCAAAGTTCTCTGGAGTCCTCCTTACTAACATAAGTGGACTCACGGGCACATAGCAATCAGGCAAACAGCTGAACTCATCATTAGAAAAACCAGGAGATCCTCAAAACCTCATTCATAATAGCCAAACTACAATGTACAGAATGTATAGCTCAGAACATACAACTTCAATATGCATACGTTTTAGAATGATTAGGAGCAGAATACTATTTTGTGCCAAAATCTAAATCATCTACATCATTTCAAGAATTTAATAAATTCAAGAGTTACATGAATGTGTCGTAAAAACATGACCAAACTACCTAATGTACGTTTTTAAGCAAAAACCTCTGTGTATGTTTATAGACAGGTGTGCATTTGCATTCTTTCAGAAGTTTGGTCTTTTCCTCATCGAATACTCTTATTTTTTTTGCTACCTTCTGCTCATTTGTCCCTCTCCCAAATTCTGTACAAGTGTCACTTCCGTGCTGCATTTCCACGGAGAATGAAGAGTAGAATGTGTAGGCTTTCTGCTGCACAATGAGATGGTGCATTATTTCAACATATGCATACGTAAGCCTTCTTTTGTGAATGGGACTGATAGGGTCAGATAATGTTTAAAGGGAAAGGCTTTATGTCTCTCAGGCCTCTATGTTTCCACATGGATGCTCCCACACACACATAGATTGAATTATGAACAGACCCATTAATGCTGGGATCACAAAAGGTCAAGTTTTGTCTCCTTTTACCCCTATTCACATTGCCTTTGTAGAGAGAGAGAGAAAAAAAACGGATTTGCAGGAAAAAAAGATTCATGATGAGGAATTTTAAAGAGCATTTTTCCCCTTCTAGCAACATCTGTGATTTGAAAAAAAAAATCATATTATGTAAAATAATTCAGGATTATTGTATTACTTATCCAATTTTTGGTATATGAGTTATTTCATGTGTAGGGTTGTCTTTAAGGGTAATATGTTATCACAATAACTGAAAATAAAATGTAGCACTTTGAGCATATGTTAAAGACATTATGAATATGTAAAGAAACAAAGTTTTTGTAAAATTGGATGGAAATTTTATCAAAATGTCAGTGGCAGGATTCTTGATATGTTTTCTCATATGTTTAATATATGTTAAGTTTTGCTAGGACATCTTATTTCATAGCTTTAACTTATTAAAAAAAACAGGTGATAATTGGTATAATTATATATACATTAACAGATAATCATGGAACAATTGAAGTAGCAAAAATGATAGAGACATTTTTTGAAGCAACAAAGGATTCATAGGAAATGAAACTTTTAAGGCTCTAACCAATAGCCCTTTAGGATGCAAATGACATCACCAATTGTATGGTTGGTTGATTTCTGATGTCACATGAAATCCCCTATCTGTGAAAGGCTATGGATTGTGACAGTAAAACCAGTCATGTATAAAAATGTTCTCAAATCAAAGCCTGAAATAATAATAATAATTCTTCTTCTTCTTCCTCCTCTTCCTCCTCTTCCTCCTCCTCCTCCTTCTTTTCCTCCTCCTCCCCTTCTTCTTCTTCTTCTTCTTCTTCTTCTTCTTCTTCTTCTTCTTCTTCTTCTTTTTTGGTGGTTTTCTGTAGTACAAAATATAGTAAATAAAACTGAAGAGAGCAGTATTACTGACTAGCGTTATACATTAAATGATACTTAGTATACTTTAAAGACTACATAAATTATGTCTTTTTGAATCATTTGATTTCAATAATTTGAAATAATTTTGATTCATATGATTTTGATTCATATGATTTCAATCATATGAGCCCAGCCGGGGTTAGGGCTAGGTTCAGAGAGGATCAGTGCTTTGGAGAAACGGCATCTGGAGTCTTTGTATTTAAGGGCTTTGGTTCTTGGATTTAAATTTTGTCAGATAACTATAAGAGCAAGTCATTTGGCCTGTTTTGGTCTCTAGTTTTGGTATGATACATATTATTATCCATCATTTTTGATGATAATTCTGGAGGGTAGTATATGAAAACAAGCCTGGAAACTGACTAACATTGGATCATTTATCATCTCTATATTTTATTAAAATTTTTTTTTCAACATTTTTTATTTATTTTTGGGACAGAGAGAGACAGAGCATGAACGGGGGAGGGGCAGAGAGAGAGGGAGACACAGAATCAGAAACAGGCTCCAGGCTCCGAGCCATCAGCCCAGAGCCTGACGCGGGGCTCGAACTCACGGACCGCGAGATCGTGACCTGGCTGAAGTCGGACGCCCAACCGACTGCGCCACCCAGGCGCCCCGATCATCTCTATATTTTAAATGTTACAACTTTATAATAGAGTTAACAGTACTATGGAAAAGCAGAGAAATTCACTCCAGAAAATAGATCTTTAATCTTGAATACCATGCTGAGGAATCTGGGGAAGTAACTGGAGGGTTCAATATGCTATTGAAGGTAGATTAATTTTGTGGAGGTGGCAGGATGAATTTGAGGTGGAGAGACCACTCAGTAGACCACTCAAAACTCACTTGTTTTGGTAATTCAAGTAGGAAGAGAGGATGAGGAGATGAGGGCGTGGACCAGGTATTACTTATACAAAAGGGAAGGTAGGAGAAGAAATATATGAATTTGGAAGAAGGGTTGGCAAACTACAGATGTAGGGCCAAATCCAGCCCATTGATTAGTTTTCTAAATAAACTGTTATTGAAGAGGAGCCTGGATGGCTCAGTTGGTTTAGCCTCTGACTCTTGATTTCAGCTCAGGTCATGATCTCAAGGTTTGTGAGTTCAAGCCTGGTGTCTGGCTCTGTGCTGACAGTATGGAGCCCGCTTGGGATTCTCTCTCTCCCTCTCTCTCTGCTCCTTCCATGCTCATGCTCTGTCCCTCAAAATAAATAAATAAACTTAAGAAAAAGTGTTATTGGAATACAGTCATGACTATTTATTTACATGTTGTCTGTGGCTACTGTCAAAGTACAACTGCAGGCTCGAATACTTTTGATGGAGACTATGGGCCATGAAGCTGAAAATATTTATTATCTGTCCCTTTTAGAGAAAAAGTTTGCAAATTCTTTATTTAAAAGAAGGTTTCTTCAAAAGAAGTAGATAATTGATGACATTGGGACAAATAAGAGAGTTATGAAAGACCAAAGAAAAATGGGAATCATTTAAATTAGCTTGTTCATATGCACATAATGCTTCTAAAGTTCTTGAAAAAAGTTAAATGTAACTGAAGTGTATATATATACTTATAAAAAATGTATGTAATCTTGAAATAACTACATAGAATATAAAAATTAATATTCAAGTTATATTGATGATAGTACAAACTTGTTTTCATTGACTTCTCAGAAATCCTCTGCAGAAGGGATAGAAATCATGGATATAACATCAGAGTTGGAGTACAGACTGGGGCAAATACAATATTTTCAGTTGAAAGAGAGAGAAAGAGGATGAGGGAGCCTCTTGGAGAACAATTTCCCTTTGTTCACTATGGACATTGAAGTGAGATAGAGAATCTATGCAGCAAATAGTTTCAAATTTTTATCTGCATTATGTGAAGTAGGTTAGGGATAAGAAAGATGCACCAAGAAAAAGAACCAAAACTTGATGTTCAGAAAACACCTAGATTTAAAAAAGAAGAACTATAATAATATAATGTGCATTAGGCACCTACTATAAGTTAGACATTGTATTGTTCATTCCGTAATCTCATTTAATTCTTAATATGGTAAGGCTGGTATTATTCTTCATTACAGATGAGGGTTTTATTACCTGTTCATTGTCTCTCAGTCAGTAAATGGGAAGAGCCATGATTTTTAACCCAATATTTCAAATAGACCATGCTCTATTCAGAGTCATTCATAATTCTAAATGGGTCTAATTTAATCACTTCAAAGATTCATAGATAAAGTGAATTTAAGCTTTTAGTCTCTTTTGTTCACTACCATATGTCAACTAGTGTTTGTGAGAATCCAGTCCATTAGAGAAAACATAAATCTATATAACACAGTGTTCATATAATAAAATTAAATATTGTCATTGGTACATAGTTGGGAATAATTGAAGTCTTAGGAAGATTTTATTTTGTTAATCAGTTTAGAAGTCCTTTGCAAACTTTTCAGAAGCATGTTTCTTTTCATATACAGAGACATTTTTCATTCCGTGATTGTAAATGGCTACCTGAAGTGCAAAGGTTATAAATTTTCTCATAAATAAAATTAGTCGATGGAAGAATGCATATCTTTTCTGTTATCTTTACTTGAAGGTGGATCTATACTCAAATTCTTGTTTTGAAGTCATTTTTCCTCCCATCAAACTAGGTACTCAAAAATCTAATAGGTGTGACATCAACAATTACTTCTTGCTAACAACTCTTGTAATTTAACCCCTTCAGGTGAGCAGGCTGATTGATGAATTGCAGACAGCTATCAAAAGCAACAGAGGTCATCTCTCAAAACTTGGCCCCCAATTACAGGCTGAGCAGGAGCAATTCTCCTCTTATGTCTACCAACACATTAAAAGCCTTCCAGCAAACACTCTTATCCCGGGAGGCCTGCAGCTCAAGGTGGGTGTCATTCTATAACTCTCGCTGGGTTCAGCTAGAGACGAAAACACTCTGCACCATTTGAAGACCCTTCTAACAATGCCGCTCAGCTTGAATTTCTTTTAATATTGTCTTTCTCAAACTGGAGTTTGGCTTACAAGTGCTAATATTACTATTCAGGCAGTATGTTTTAAAAGAAAATACCTAGAGGCCTTTGAAAAGTGGATTTATAAGCTTAAGTAGTTTTTCCAACTCGAGAAAGTAATTTTAATGAAGAAATTTAATCATGTGAACATTGAATACCTTTCCAAGAAACATATATTTTTAACAGGAGTCAATATGTGTTTCAGTTAAAAAAATAGCTTATTTAGAGAAATAGGCAAGGCTTTAATAATTGACAGACAGTGGCAATAGGAATTAGAGGTGAAAGGCCAGGTGACTGATTGATGTTCAAACTACATTTCCAAGGAAAAGGATCTGTATTGGATAAGTGTGACACATGTCTGAGTTCACTTGGTAAAATCAATACTTAAGAATATACTGGGGAAAAAGGTGAATTGGTTATTTGTCAGGACAAGATGGCTAAATGTCCTAGGCTACCTTTTGTTATTACATCTTTCGAAGAGAAAAAGAGTAACTCATACTTTACTAAAGTGGATTAGGTACTGAAAGCTTAAGGAATTTAAATACTTTTCTTTATCATAGTCGAGTGTCCATGTTAAGTCTGTCAATTGTTCTATAATTTCATATCCCACATTTCAAGAGAAAAAATTTGAATTACTCAACAGATGGCCCTTTTCCATCTAAGTAATGAACCATTACGACTCATCATTTTCTTTGTTTATATTTAGATTTGAATGTGATAGCATTCAAAGTAATTATATTTCGATCAGCCTTTATCTCTATAATTCTTCTTTCTTAATTTCAGTTTTATTCAACAAATATAAACTTTATATTGTAATTATGAACATTTTATTTTCTATCTATAACTTTTTCAAATGACATTTACATGTTTGCATTTGGAATGAGAATATTACCATGCAAAAATTGACCTTTGGGGAAACGTAATTACACAATAAACAAAATTTATTTTCCATAATCTGTACTAGTCAGCTAAAGGTTTAGGAAGCGATGCTTAAAACATCAAGGTCAGGATTCCCATAGGACAGTAGCATTGTTCTTTTCCACACTTCTGACATGGTTACAGATCTATTCCAGCATTTTGCAAAGTACTTGCTATTGATTAAGACAGGAACTAGGTGAGGGAGCATGGTTGCCTTAACATTTATTCCCACTCGTTTGTATCAGCAACTATCATATGTCCTGGAAAAAAATGAAAGTTTTTTTCCCCCTCACAGGTTTGTTCCATATTTCTGAATTTTTTTTTTTAATTTTTTTTTTCAACGTCTGAATTTTTTCTAAAGTTTATTTATTTATTTTGAGAGGGAGAGGGAGAGGGAGAGGGAGAGGGAGAGGGAGAGGGAGAGGGAGAGGGAGAGGGAGGAAAGAATCCCAAGCAGGCTCTGCACTTACTGAGCCAGATGCAGGGCTCAATTTCTTGAACCATGAGATCATGACCTGAGCCAATATCAAGAGAAGGACACTTAACCAACAGAGCCACCCGGTGCCCCTATTTCTGAATAATTTTTATCACATTGGTGATAGTTATTCACATTAGCACATGGGCTTGATAGCAAATATTTAACTTTAGGATCTGAGCTACTACTCTCATATGCTTCTCTTTTAAAATGCTTTAAAATTCTTTCCGTACTCGCAAACAGAAGAGGAAATGTATATATGCAAAGAAACCATCTTCGTTTGTTTGGTTAGACTCACTGTGCTGTTCAGTACAGTACCCATGAGCCACATGTAGCTATTTAAATTTAAATTAATAAAAACTAATTAAAAGGAAAAATCCAATGCCACCTCTCATATGTCCATGACTTTCCTGGTTGTAGCACTGAAACCTTCACATCCAGGAAACCTCTCAGTCCCAGGCAAAACAGATGGTCGGTCACCTAGTCTTATCTGAGTTCTCTCTCCCTTCTCTAAGGTGTTCTCCATCTCTATTATTCTTTTCCCATGAGCTACTCAGCTTCTCTCCTTTTGCCCCAGTTTTCACCTTGGGAACATCCAGTTTCTCTTAGGGAATAAATTCCTTTCCCCATATTCCAAGAAACCTGGGCATCAGCCGTATCCTCAGGCTTTAGCACAGACCACTGGTCTTTGAATCTTGGCTGTCATATTAGAATCATTTAGAGACGTTTAAAAAAAATCAATGCCCCCATCTCCAGAGGTTTTGATTTAATTGGTTTGGTAAGCTGAATCTTGCTTCTACTGGTCTGAGATTGCTGATTGTTAAACTTTCAGAAATTTTGTCAGCCAGTTGTTAAATACAGCCATAATTAAAAATTATATAAACTGGGTACCTGGATGGCTCAGTTGGTTAAGTGTCCAACTCTTGGTTTTGGCTCAGGTCATGATCTCATAGTTTGTGAGTTTGAGCCCCCCCCATCGAGCTCTGTGCTGCCAGTGTGGAGCCTGCTTGGGATGCTCTCTCTCCCTTTCTCTCTGCCCCTTCCCCACTTGCTCTCTCTGTCTCTTTCTCTCTCAAAAATAAATAAATAAACTTAATTTTTAAAAATTATATAAACTTACAATTAAATAGGTCACACCTAAAGGAAAGGTAATAGGGGCGCCTGGGTGAGCCAGTTGGTTAAGCATCCAACTTTGGCTCAGGTCATGATTTTATGGTCCGTGAGTTTGAGCCCCAGGTTGGGCTCTGTGCTAACAGCTTGGAGCCTGGAGCCTGCTTTGGATTCTGTGTCTCCCTCTCTCTCTGCCCCTTCCCCGCTCATACTCTGTCTCTCTCTCTCTCAAAAATGAATACACAATAAAAAAATTTTTAAAGGTAATAGTCTTCACTTCCTAATTATTTTATTACATTTTGTTAGTACCTATTCTCCTTGAAGTTATTTATGCTATCATGTCTGTATAGTAGAAACACTATATAATGGTCTGCTACTGTGCATCTCTTCCAAAGTTTATATTCAGTGATGGCTTGTAGTAACTCAAAATTGTTGGGAGTAGATGTTTGGACTAATGGGAAAGAAACTGAGATATGTAGTTTTCTAAGCCAGTTCTTATGTCTGAAACAGCCAGAAAGGAGAGAAAAAAATGGATTAGCAAAGTATATCCCAAATATTCAGAATTGCAAATCTTAGAATTGAGGTATATTCCTGTACTTCCTCTTAACTAGGGAGAACTTGCTAATTTCGACTGAAGAGATATTGAACAAAAGCCCACAGCATACCATCCTTAGTTAATTCCAGAATCAGTTCATGTCAGTTGCCTGGCTGAACTCTAATTTTCCATGGGGTGTGGATGAGCTGCCCTTACTTGGAGCACATTCTCTAACCCAGTTACCTCTGAGTTACTGTGGCCAAGACCATATATTTTCTGGTTATGAATAACTATCTCACCTTATGACATGACCTATGCAAAGTGTTAGATGATATATCCATAAGCAAATATGTTTTCTATTTATAAATCAAAGTCTAGTTCTAGTAAAAAAATAATAAAAAATAATACAAAAAATTCCCCTTTTCTATCCATTTTGATCATAGAAAAGTACCTGATTAATACTATAAATTAGGATGATCATCTTTCTAATTTTCTCTCTTTGATGAACTATCACTCTGTTGAATATTTATAGTTATATATATATTTATTTATATATATATTTTATTCATTATAAACATATTTGTTATATATAAATATATTTATTTACTATAAATATTTATTTTACTTATTTTTAGTAAAAATTTAAATAGGATAAATTTAAATAATTTTAATTTAAATAAGTTTAATTTTAAATAAAATTATTTTATATTTATTATAAATATTATGTTTATTTATTATGAATATAAATATATAAGTATATATTTACTTATATTTATACATATTATACCTCTATGTTTATATATACATTTAAATATATTATACATCTATGTTTATATACATACATGTGTGTGTACAAAATAATATTGTGTGTGTACAAAATAATTGATTGTAGTTGTCATCATCTTCTAGAGCAGAGGCTCTCAATGATGGTCTAAAGGCCAGGTGTGATTCAAAATACCCTGGGGTGCTTTTTCATATTGTATGTGGTTGTCTTTACCTCTTCACTAAGGTTCTCATCCTCATCATATCTCTCACTGATAATTTACAAATAGCAGCTTTTGGCTAGATCTTAATACTAGCAGGTCACCTCTCAAAAGGACACACTCTTCCTGTGTTCCATATTGCCTCAGCCCCATTTTTGCAATTACATGGCATAATAGTATCGAGTTTAAATGGACATAAAAGACAAAGGACAGAGAACAACTAAACTGGATGTCCCATCACTGGTATGGGAAAGTTCCTTGTTAAAAAAAAAAAAGAATATTGAAAACATGACATAACAACATTAAGGGGAGTTTTAAGAAACAGTTACATCACCCATAACCACATTATGTGTTATAAGACCATTCTCACTTTTGCATATCATTTCCATTTGCACTCATTTGCCCTATATACTCATAACACAGTGTGCGTTTTTTTGTGTTCTGGTAGACTCTCTTGCTTTCACATCATGGCACCTTTTAGGTTGATGAAATTTCTTATTGTTTTTAGATTTAGTAGTCACACTCAATGCGCACCATAATTTATGAAGTTCTTCAGGTTTTGGGAGCAACTTCTTACTATTCCAAACCTTTACTTACCTTATATCCTCTGTCAATGCCTCCACCCCCAGCCACTTTGAAAACATCTGCTATAGCCATGGCTCAGTGACTTCTGCTTTTCCAGTCTTGTTCTTTCTTACAACTCCTCCTCTTCTTTGTCCCCATGGAGATGCTGTCAGAAATGTTAGTGTTTCCCTAGGAGAACAGGAAAGAAAGGGTTGATAGGAAATGGTATTAACAAAGCTTTAAGGGATGGTGGGTGGAAAAACTAGAAGGAAGTTGTGTGATTGTGACAGAGAATTGATAAGCAAGAGTGTGGGATGTGTGAGTGGGTGGGAGACAGCATGGGGGAGAACAAGTGGAAGATGGGTACAGGGAAGTCTTTACAGTAGAATTAGTGCTTTTCACACACAATTGGTCAATAATGCTCTGTGGGTTGTCTTCCATTTGCTTCCAGTAGAGGCAGATCCAATTTCTGTGAGGGCTAGAGCTTATACAAAGTGGAGGAGAGGAAGCTCTTTAAAATGAGGGCTTAAATTGGACATTTATTTGGAATGAGAAAGTAAATCACAATGAACTAATGGAGGATTGGAGAGTCTTTCTTCTGAGACCTTTTATAGGCAGCTTCTCAGAAATACTTACATAGAAATACCCCTTAATTGCTAGGGAGTTGTTGGCTTCTCCTCCCCATTTATAACACTCTGTAGCTCCCAGCAACTTCTAGTACTCTCATGAGCTGGAGCAAGTAAGGGTTCTGAAGCTTAAATCTTCATTAACTTTACATTAATCCATTCTGGTTGTGAGCAAGGGAAATATGGTGGATTTTAGTAACGAAACCAAAACAAAACAAAAAGATTCTGATGGCTGTGATTTTAGCCTTTCTATTTGTGTACTGTTTGGTTATATTGTTCTCTTATAAAGAAATTTAAGCTTTGGTAAAGGGATCATTTGAAGATTTATTTAAAAAAATTTTTTTAAGTTTATTTATTTTGAGAGAGGAAGAGCACGTGAACAAGGGAGGGGTAGAAAGAGAGAGAGAGAGAATCCTAAGTAGGCTCTGCACTAACAGCGAGGCTCGATCTCACCATCCATGAGATCATGACCTGAGCCAAAATCAAGAGTTAGCCGCTTAACCGACTGAGCCACCCAGACACCTCCAGAGATTTACTGTTAAAAGAATATCGTTGTCCAGCATCTAGTTCATCTTCTGGGTAGTATGGTAAGCATCTAACAATTTGTATTCTACCGGTGACAGAAAGAAAAATGATTTTAAATGATTAGTGCAGTAAATCCGCACATTATCCAATACATACTCTGTATGCAAGGCATTGTGCTCAGTACTATGGGAAGATGCAGAGGAGCCGGAAACACACTCGTGGCCCATTCCCACGGTTATTTTCATACAGTTAGAGCAATATGATGCCCTTTGAAGACAATGAGACTAATGTGTGGGCTTTCTTAGCTTTTTGCTACAATTTCATCATCCTAGTTTATCAGCTTGTTTCTATTTAGAAAATGGGATAATTTGACTGATAATAGAAAAGATGCTAACTGTTATCTGTGATACCTTCCTGGCTTTTCCTATGCTTTGGATATCTGAATTTGGATTTAGATATTTGAATTTGGAATTTGCTCTACCAGTGGCACAAGAGCACTATGAATCCATTTGAGATTTACATTCTATTTGGTGGTCATTTTTTAAAAGTTTAAAGTTTTCTAACCATACGTATAAAAAGAAAGTTTATTTAAATATTTAGGAATCTATGGAACAATTAAATGAATAGAAGGAAATAACGGAGGTTATCCATAAAATAGTGGCAAGATTTTTTTTTTAATAGCCTCATCCCTGCATGTGTATTATGTCCTTATTTCCATTGTACATCCTTTGATTTTTGTCTTTCTGTTTAACCCACTTTTCTTCTATATGTATTTACAATCCCTGAATGCTGTGTTATTTCACCTACGTTATTTAAAATAAACAATGGAAAAACAAATTTAGGTTATGCGTTAAGTACAGATACTAAAACATGCCAAGATGACATTCATTTTCAAAGGAATTGTGGCTAGAGTGGCAAAATTAGAATATTCAAGGTTATTGTTAAGATTTTAAGAACATTCAGGGCGCCTGGGTGGCTCAGTGGGTTGAGCATCTGACTTTGGCTCAGGTCACGATCTCACAGCTCGTGAGTTCGAGCCCCGCGTAGGGTTCTGTGCTGACAGCTCGGAGCCTGGAGCCTGCTTTGGATTCTGTGTCTCCCTCTCTCTCTGCCCCTAACCCACTCGCATCCTGTCTCTGCCTCTCTCACAAATAAATAAACATTAAAAAAAAAGAACATTCATTAAATGTTGAGCAAAATGTCAAAATGTGATGAAGATAATCAATTTTTATGTGTGGATTTTATCATAGTAGGCAAGTGTTGGATTGCTCCTTTTAAAGGCAAGAAACTTGAGATCCTATGAAGGCCTTCCACCATTTTATGGGATAACTATTGGCAGTAGGCATTGAAACCACTCACCTACCCTGCTTTCCATTCTCCTTTCCCTTTTCTTCCCCTTCCCTTTCTTCCCCTTCCCTTCCCTTCCCTTCCTTTCCCTTCCCTTCCCTTCCCTTCCCTTCCCTTCCCTTCCCTTCCCTTCCCTTCCCTTCCCTTCCCTTCCCTTCCCTTCCCTCCTCTCTCCTTCTCTCTCTCTTTCATCTTTCAACTGTTGGGGGGGTGGTGGGTGGCGGAAATGCCAGTGTATTCACCTCAACCTATTTCCTGACAGACATCTGCAACCAGGTGTAAATCTGTGTGCAGGAAGATTGTATCTTCCTAGACCCGCTGAAGAGAAAAACTGCATCTGTATCAAAATTAGGGAAGAGCAATTGGTTGGGGCATCAGCTCCCATGCAGAGCTGGTTGTAATGAGACCAGCTTTCCTTGCACAGTCCTGACAGCCTTGAAGGTGCCCAGAGAATTGCCAGGTGGGCAGTCAGCAGGGAAAGTCCACAGGCCAGAGCTGGATTACTGTCCCAGCAGTTACCCGGACTAAATGCAACCACTGAACCTTACTGCTGTAGGCACGCTCTCTCTCTCGGGGAGATTGTCCTTCTCCATAGCAGTTAATTTGTTTTTACCTCTCAATTAGCTTTTTCACAGAGTGTTTGAGATGCTCAAGTCATTGAGATTCTCTTCCTACATATGCTCCCGTCCCCTGGATTACCCACTGACATCTATGTTAGCCCAACTCACCATGAATATTATTAAGCGTCAATTCATCATTTGAACGTAGAAATGAATACAGATTTTCTAGTAAGTGCAAATGAAGTGATATATTTACACCTACTTAAGATTCTACTTACAATTTCAATAATGTTTTATGATAAAAAATGGATTATTTATTAAATTAAAAATGTACTGCCAAAGATGGTAAACTTTTGTATAGGTTTTAGTTACCCAGCGTACTGATTCATTTATTAAAGGGAAAATTAAATTTACAGACATAGTTGATACATTTAAACAAGAAATTGAATAGCATTTAAAAACATATACTCTATCCAAAGATGAGAATATGATCTCTGAGACTGAGAATTTGGGGACGTCTCATGATTTAGCTCATATTTAATCTTAAAAGTGTTCGTTTTCCCCTAATAAAATATAATTTGGGGGATGTGGCTGTTTTTCTCATTTAAAAAGGCCTTATTTTCTTTGAAAAGAAATATACTGAGCCCAGGAACTTCCAAAAACCTTTATTTACTAAGCTCTGGTATATATCATATTATACCCAACTACTGACAGGACTTACACATCTGATATTTTAATCCCAATTAAATATAATTTTACGCACTAAATTAATTTAGACAAAGTGAGATCCTTATTTCATTTCTTCTTGAAACATCCTCATGTATAAAGGGCTTATTGAAATTACTTAGCTTAGAACATGACAGGCAAACAAATTTGCCTTGCCTCTGTCATCTAGATAATTTTGAACATTTTCTTATCTCAAATTTAGTGAGAATTGTAATTGGATACAAAGAAAATATTTTTATAGGCCCATCACCTTGTTTTGAAAATTTTACTTTGTTCATAGACACAGAAAAATGGGGTGAGAGTGAAGCTCTTTAAAAAATATTGTAACAAAACAATGAAATGTGACTTTATTTAAAAAAATTTTTTTAATGTTTATTTTTGAGAGAGCACAAATGGGGGAGGGGCAGAGAGAGGGGGACAGAAGATCTGAGGCAGGCTCTACAGTGATAGCAGCAAGCCCAATGTGGGGCTCGAACTCACAAATGGAGAGATCATGACCTGAGCCTAAACTGGCTGTTCAACTGAGCCATCCACTCACCTCACGATGAAAAGTGACTTTAAATGCATAAAAGAGGGAATGTGGGCCCACTCCCAGGTGAACTGTGAAGCCTCCAAGGGCCATTGTGCAGGTTCTCCACCCTCAGCCTCTGTTGGCCTTTCCTCCACCCCCACCTCCCAACCCCCAATTCAGACAGTCAGATACCCCATGTTCTCATTTACCACCTTGTTTCAAGATTTACTCTTTTGAAAAGGGCATGCTGTGCTTTCTTTCAGTCTAAGACGGTTTTCAAAAAAAAATAGTTTTCTTAGATCAAAATTCTTTTTTGGAGTCTACTATATAAATGAAAGTAGGATCTACCCCATTTGAAGCCAGATGGTGGCGGCCTCCACAGACTCACTTATTGGGTTTGATCTCCCACTTGGGACCACAGACCCCCACTGTTGTCCTCTAAGGGGTTCCAGAGAGCAGAGATTAGAAATCACAGCATCACATAGGGGCAATTGTACCCCAATGTTTATAGCAGCACTCTCAACAGTAGCCAAATTATGGAAAGAGCCTATATGTCCATCAACTGATGAATGGATAAAGAAATTGTGGTTTATATACACAATGGAGTACTACGTGGCAAGGAGACAGAATGAAATATGGCCCTTTGTAGCAACATGGATGGAACTGGAGAGTGTGATGCTAAGTGAAATAAGCCATACAAAGACAGATACCATATGGTTTCACTCTTATGTGGATCCTGAGAAACTTAACAGAAACCCATGGGGGAGGGGAAGGAAAAAAAAAAAAAAGAGGTTAGAGTGGGAGAGAGCCAAAGCATAAGAGACTGTTAAAAACTGAGAACAAACTGAGGGTTGATGGGGGGTGGGAGGGAGGGCAGGGTGGGTGATGGGTATTGAGGAGGGCACCTTTTGGGATGAGAACTGGGTGTTGTATGGAAACCAATTTGACAATAAACTTCATATATTGAAAAATAAATAAATAAAATTAAAAAAATCACAGCATCAAAAGATCAATAACCTATAAGGCTGAATAGCATTTCTTTTGTGGTATTTTAGTTATGACAAAGGAGTAAATCTCTAACTGGAATTCCAAGTATTGACAAGTTGGTGGGAGAGATATTTTTGGGGTCAGAATCTTTTGGCTTTCACCTTAAATCCTACCCCGTATGCAGTCAACCGACTTACACCTTCTAAATGGTGGGCTCTGCTACAACTTCAAAGAGGAAATTTAAAACGTCTCTCTCTCTTTTTTTAATGTTCACTTATTTTTGAGAGAGCCACACACAGTGCAAGCAGGGGAGGGGCAGAGACAGAGGGAAACACAGACTCCAAAGCAGGTTCTAGGCTCTGAGCTGTCAGCACAGAGCCCGATGCGGGACTGGAACTCATGAACCACAATATTATGACCTGAGCCAAAGTCGGAGGCTTAACCGACTGAGCCACCCAGGTGCCCCTAAAATGTCTCTTTTAAAATAAATTATCTTGTTAGGTATCCCTTTTCTGGGCTTAAATATAATATTATTTGATTTTTGGTCCAGATGCCATTTAGACTGATAAAGTTTAGCAATTCCATAATTTATTTTCACTTAAGTGCGTTTTCATTTCCTGGGACTAAACATATTGGCTCCTTACCTGTGAAATACCATTTAAAGACATCTATTAGGCATTAAAACACTTTTTCTTATATGCAATATAAATGTACTAATTCATTATTAAGTTTTCATTGCCTGAATGCCATAATTTTAATATTTGCTTTGTGATTATCACTTTATCTGAATATTTAAGTTAGACATGTTTACTGTTTGGTTTATAATATACATTTGAGAAAATACAGAAAATGCGAATGTTCTAAAAATTAGTAAGTCTATAAAAATGGAAGACATAACAGTACATTTATTTGATTTAATGTACATGTAATGCTAATTCAGTTAGAGTTGATTTTCTAGCTCCAAAGGTGACTTTGAATTCTGATTGGATAAAGATTTTTTTTTCACGGCTAATTAGCTTCTTACATAAGACAAGTATTTCATTTTAATTTTCCTTTTCTTTGACTTAGGTTAAAAAAAACCTTTTACTGTAAAATACATTTCTGTGCCCTTAAACTTTTTCATACTAAGTTTCATATTAGTATACTTCCTAATACTAGATAAAAGGGTGAACTTTGATATTTGTAATTAAAAACACTATAGGACTTGATTTCTAAAGATCTCCTTACCCCTTATGAGTCGAATTGCCCCACGTGAGTCATCTAACCTTTGTGAGACTTCCCTGTAAAATGTGTGGTTGCTTTGAGTATTGAGTAATTTCTGTGTGTCACTGTGCGCCATGCACTCCGGATTGCCGTGCATGTGTGTAATGGGTGCGGTGCCACACCACCAGAGTCCCCTCTTCGGGACTGAGATATCCACCCCTCAGCTGCCACAACTATATCCTTATTGGGCGGTTGCCCTCTGTGTAAAGGAGCTGCCATCTCCCAAGACTAGGCCTTCATCCTGGGGGCAGGATGCAGCCAACATCTGGTTCGCGCACAGAGCAAAGGCTGATTGCTCCCTTGCCTCAATTCTGGCCTATGCTGAAGGGCCGGCCATTCTAGCTCTAGGGCTCCCACCAGAGGCCTCTGTTGCAACTGCATCACACTCACCTTCACCTGCCCCTTCCTGCTTTCCTCACTCCCTCAGCTGTGCTGCTTCCCAGAAGGCTCCCCAGTAAAATTCCTGTGAGTAAATCTTGGTCTCAGAGTCTGCATCCTGTGGATCACAATTTAAGCCAATGTGTAAGTTAACCTTGTTTCAACATATTTAATTATATCCACTGAAATATGCCAAGTACTTTTGTGTGGCTATTTTATATTCCTTTTCTTCACTGGACCTCTAGCAGTAAATCCTGTTACTGTACAGCCTCCCAACTTTTAGCAACACACTGCAGTGTCATTTTCTTATTATTGCCTCTTGACAGCATTGTATCCTGAGGTATTTTGAAGCCTAGGTGTTTGGCCTTCCACTCACGCACAGAAGAGCTTCCTGGGTGGTCTGCCCAGCAGTTATGGACAGTTTGGGAACCTGCTGTTCCCCCACAGCTAGCTCTTAACCAGACTTATAGTATTAAAGGGTGGATAATGGCACTGAAGTAGGCCTTATACAAGTCCTTAAATAGGTATGATAAATGATGCTGGGCAAACCTGTCAAAGAACCACATTAGGTCAAAATTCATTCAGGTCATCTTTCCCCATAAAAGTGGAAGGTTTTTTTAGTCACTGTCTCTATAAAATCTTCACAGTAAATAAAAAGTCTTTTACTACTTCATTGGTATTTTTATGCCTTCACAAATACTACATATGAACAGTTATATTTAGTTTGGTTTCTATCCATAGACACAGACATCATATTCAGAAATATTAGCTTAACAACAAATTTTATTTCCCAACCCTGCTAATATACAAGTAAGCAAGTAAAATTACTCAGGAATGAACAAGAGAAATGGACCATTTCTTACCATGTCCATTGTTGCTACTCTGGTTTGAACCACCATCATCCATCCACCCTTCAGATTACTGTTGCTCTCTATAGTCTACTCTCTGCCCAGGAGCCACAATGATCCTTTTAAGTTAGATCTTGTTCTTGTTCTGTTCCAAACCTTCCAAAGAGTCCCCATTTCTCTTCCAATCCCTTAACCCTCTGACTTCATGTTACTTACTCTCCCTCTCTTACCACTCTGCTCCAATAACACCAGTCTTCTTGCAGTTCCCAGAACACACTGGACACATTCCTGCCTTAGTTTCTTTGCTCAAGCAGTTCCGCCTGCCTGCAATCCTCTTCTCCCAGCCTATCTGCTTGATTAACTCTCTCCCCACCAACTCTTGACTCAGATCTTTCCTCTCTTGAAGGCCTGTTCTGGTCACCTGCTTCATATGGTGTTCACCACACCCTTTGCCCTCCCTTATCCCAGGCCCTATATCCCCTTCCCTTTATTAGATGCCACTTAGCACCTTCTAACACTCTCAGAGGTGCATTTACCACACAGCTAATGAAAATTAAGCTTCAGGGTCCCTGCTTTGTGTAGGCCCCTTTCAAAACCCTAGAAGAAACATTAGCAATGAGTACACATGGCCACATGTTTCTGTAAAATTTGCAAATATATTTTAACTGTAACTGGTTGAGACCATTGCCCATTCCTAGTCCAACTTCCTCTCGATCAAGAGTTCTCTTGTATCAAGTAGTGTTGAGGTGGCAGCAGGCATTTTTGAGGTCTGGCTGGAGAAAATTGAGTGGAGATACATTTAGTTTGAATGTAGTGGGATGTAATTAGTGTTTTACAATCACTTCCCTGTATGGTTAAGTTAGCACTAACCATTCTGATATGGAAAGAGTTCCCAGGAAGATGGCCACTACCTGCTGGCCATTGAGTGTATTGCTTTCTGACTATGGACTAGAGTGCTTGGCATCAAAAGTGTATGGGTGGTGGAGGAGAAACATGGTGGGAAAATAATAAAGCCAACTATTTGTAGGAAATTCTTCCACATTTTATAGCTTATATTTTAAAGAACTATGATCAAGGTTTTCCCAAATGTGACATCAATCCTAAACATTTTTATGAAATGTCCAACAAAGTTGTGAAGCTGAGAGATTTTTCCAAACAAATAGTATTTTTTTTGATTAACCATGCTAGAGGGAAGAATCATCTTCCTATTCTCCTTATAGAAAATGTTACCAAATGACCATATGAAGAGATGATCAAAGACAATTCAGCCAAAATATGTGTGTTGGGTAGTTAATTAATGGAAATATTTTGTAATGGTTTTTGCTATATGTGAGCTTTTTAGTGTGTGTAAATTGTTGTGATTTTTTTTCTCTCATTTTAAGTGAATATCTTTTATCTAGTTTTACGTTTGTAATTTTGCATTCTTTTTGTTAAAGAAGGCCCACCAGTTGTATTGAAGGTCCACCAAGCTTATACGGTTTGGTGGGCCTTCTTTAACAGAAAGAATGAACAAACAGCTTTTACAGGACCTGAATGTACCCTGACCATGCTATGTGATTTCCTTACTTATTTTGTTCCTCAAAAGCAGGAATCTTAGTTCACTGGTGTATCTTAAGCACCTGAGCAGTGCTCGGCACATGGTAGGTACTCAGTAAATATTCGTTGAGTGAATAAATTGATCAACAATATTACAATAAGACATTGGTGTGGGACACTTGGGTGGCTCAGTTGGTTGAGACACCAACTCTTAATTTTAGCTCAGGTAATGATCCGAGGGTCATGGGATCGAGCCCCACAGTGGGCTCTGCTCTGAGCATGGGGCCTGCTTAAGATTTTCTCTTTCCCTCCCTCTGCTCCTACCCAACCCACACGCATGCATGCACACACACTCTCTCAAAATAAATAAATAAACTTAAAAAAGGAAACATTGGTGTTAATCTAATTTAATCCTTCTTAACAAAAGTTAATATTGACATGACAGAAAGTACAAAGACTGTCGTTCATGGAAAACACTCCTTAAAACTTTTTATTTGTTGTAACTAGTCACAGAAGTAAATTCTTATTCATAGGTATTTTCTTCAGTAGTCATTAGCTACCATGCCTTTTGAGAGGATCTGGATCACTTTTTTTTTTTTTTAAAGGTTCTATTATTTTTCTCCTTAGGACCCAAGACTCGCCTCAGCTAGCTTTTTCCATCATCCCACTCCAATGGTAGGAATTTAATTTTAGAGCTGTCAAGAGGTGAGGCCATGCAGAGAGCCACTGGGAAGCCAATACAGCGGTCGGTATTTCTTAAGCCAATGATCAGGCAGCAGTAAAATAAAAGTAGACTATTTTTTTTTATTTTTCTATAGCTAGTCAATCACAGAAACTCTGCTTAGAAAGCTATCTTTGTTTAGACATTGAACAATAGAAGTAAAAATACTTCTCATACAAAGGAAGAGAAAAAAATATAATAATTAGATTTTAGAAAAATGGGCATAGTAATAAAGATCTTAAAAATGAGAGGTAGGCCTTAGGAAAAGCAGAATCTCATAAAATTTCAGCTTAGGGAATTTTAGTTTTTATAAAAATGCAGAAAACAGTACATTACACAAGTGACTAATTGTCACACTGGCAGTTAGCTTTTTTAGTGTGTGTAAATTGTTGTGAAAGGCTTCTTTCACTTAAACACCTAAAATTTTATTTAAACGCTAAAATTTTTTTTTTAATGCCTTTATAGAGATTTTGGAGACTAGAGCCTTTATTTTTTTTACACTTCTATTTTTACATTTATTTATTTATTTTTGAGAGACAGAGAGAGTCAGAGCACAAGTGGGGGATGGGCAGAGAGAGAAGGAGACACAGAATCCGAAACAGGCTCCAGGCTCCAGGCTCCAAGCTGTCAGCACAGAGTCCGACCTGGGGCTCGAACTCATAAACCATGAGTTCATGACCTGAGCTGAAGTCGGACGCTCAACCTACTGAGCTACCCAGGTGCCCTATTTTTTTTTTTTTTTTTTACACTTCTAGACCTAGAAGGGCAGACTTCTTACTGGTAGTAAAGAAAGCAGTGAGCTACTGAAGGTCTTAGATGTTGGCCAATTCCTATTTGCTCTCGCAGTTTGGCAGTTCGCTATTCTAGAGCATTAATTTTCTGTACTCTGATTTCACGTCTAGCAAGTCTTGACAAAGGAATGTCAATAAGTCCCCCAAACTGAACTTTTGTCAACACTAACCTTGCAGAATGATGCTATAGGGTGTGGGATATCAATGTACCAAGGCTGACAGCTGCATTATCTCCACTGGACTATCAGCACAGTGAAAAGCACTGAGTAGAAAAAAACCCACTTGAACATTATTACTCATATAATATTATGAGTATATAAATAAATATATAAAATATATATATATTTATATATATAAATATATAAATAATAGAAATAATTATATAAATATATATTTATATATAAATAAATAAATAATTATATAAATATATATAATAAATATATACATATTTATTTATAAATATATATTTATATATAAAATAAATTTTATATATAAAAAAGTATATATATATGTATATATATATATATATATATATATTTTTTTTTTTTTTTTGCTAAAGCCTAAGGAAGTGCTATTGATTCACATTATTTCCCAAACTAGGCTTGGACTAATTAAATAACTCTCAAACTGTCTCGAAAGCAAAATCGATGGTTTTCTTTCCTTTTAAATAAGGTATTTTCCTAAATTATCTTCTCTGGAAATAGCACTAGAGATAAATAAAATGACTACTCTGATGTGATAGGTGTATCAGAAAGGGAAGAAGAGAAATTTAGAGAAAAAATGAAATAAGAAAGGATTTAAATTATTCAGGCCTCCTTGGCCTGCTTCTGTTCTTAAGAGCCTGGTGAATGGATTGGCATACCCCATGTGGGTCCTCAACATGGTCAGAGGATGGTGTTTATTCTAGTGGATCCCCCCCGTGTGAACTGGTTTGTTTGGCTACTTTTGACCAGAATATTTGCTAGCATTTTTTTCCCAGTAAGTGTTGCATAATGCAATGTGAAGAATTTTATCTCTGTTCTCAACAACTTGTTGTGCATGTGCACTTAAAATGGATGGCTTTCATTGTACTGTCATGCAATAAATCTGTCAGGTTGAATTTCCTTTTAGTAAGTCAGAAGATGAACTGAACACTTATATATTTTATTATTTTAATTTTTTTAAGATTTTTATTTTTAAGTAATCTCTACACCCAAGATGGGGCTTCAACTCCCAACCCCAAGATCATGAGTCACGTGCTCTACTGAGTGAGTCAGCCAGGCACCCCATGAGCACTGATATATTGTAAATATAAATCAAAGATCCCTCACGTAATTGTGGCTTTATGTTTTTCAAAAGAATTAAATAAAGTGGTTAATTTGTTGCTAACTGACCTTTCTTTGGTGCTTGTCCCATTTAAGCATCCAGTGCAGTGAGTGATTTCTCCTTTAATGTCCCCACGTTTCCTTCTATTTTAAAATGGTAGGGAATGCCAGTCAGGTTAAAGATACTGAAACTGAAAGGAGGAACAAGGGACGTTCTTATACTCTTCTAGTCCTGTTGATTTTCATTGCCAGTTACTTGCACATGTTCATAGAAACAGTCCTTGCCTTGCACAGTTCCCATATGCAGGACTGTCAGCCGACACCATATCGTGCAAAGCCGGGAAAGCTTACCTTTATATATGTATGTATGAACATATGCACGAATGTGTATGTGCATGTATTTATTTTTAATTTTGAATGTGCTTATTTCTCAGATATTTGAAAATGGTAAAGACACTGGAGAGATCTCTGTTTGTATCAGCAAAAAAGACCTGGAGTCCAATAGCCCAACACAAACTGGTGATATGTTGGAAAAAGTGAGTTTACTGACTGGCTGTTTGTGGCTATATGTGTCTCTCAAGTTACTTGCAGTTAATTTAGACAATTACATCTTTAAAATTGTTTTGGGGAGATTAATCATTTGCTGCTCTGTAAAAATAGATAGTCTCAAGCTTGACTTTTGAATTTCTTAGGCTCTCAGCTTTAAAACAGCATTAACTCTTGGTCTCATACTTAACAGTATCTTAACCTTCATTCTGCCTGTAGTTGGAAATCTGTCTACACTGTACTCTGGGATTGCCCTCTTGTTTACACTTTGAAAGGAAGTGACATGATATTCAGTGGAGGGTATGTTCTGGGTTGAGGGTATTTCTAAGCCCTAAACCGTAAGCAACTAGCATATAGTTAGTCTTCTCCTGTGCTCATTGCAGGTATGTCCAGATGGTTTATCTTAGGCACTCTTACCTTTGCTTATTTTCCAGACAATTGGGATGTTTCTCGGGCAGAACCAATATGTTCAGGGTCTTTATTTTGGGTCTTTGTCTTGCATAAAAGGACACTGAATACCCTGTTGTTTACAAATTAGGGTTATGCACCCAAGCATACACCAGTGTTTTGGGCTCTGTTCCTTGGCCTTTGTTTATAAACTTGCTCCTTTCCCTTCAGTTCAGCACCCTCTGACTTAATCTCTCCATGGTGGTATCCATTACCTGGCCTTTACAGTCAATCACAGGAGTTGTATAGATTTTCATCTCATCTGATCATTGGCTGGACCCAGAAGAGATAGGAAACTCTACCTGGATTGATTAGAGAGAGAAGGATCAAGAGCCTTGGTTGGTTTCTTTTTACCTTCACATCTCTGACTATATAAATCAACATTGTATAAAAGACTTCCTAGAATCCTCTACCTATTTTCCCTCTTATTTGTATTAGAAAATTTTACTTTTTGGTTTACATTAAAATTGAAGTCAGTATTTATGTTATCTTATATAGGAAGATATTATTTTATAGAAAGTTTTTGTGTTGGCTTATTGCACATTGAAACTGACCTATGCTTTGCTTTATATGCAAGTAATTCTAGGGGAAAAACTTGAATTAGGGGCACTATAAAGCTCTTTGTTAGGGAGATTCCCTTGTGGTACCCAAGGATGACTATTCCCTTGGCACGCACTTGTCTCAATCATTAGCCTAAGATGTTTCACACTCTTCTCAGGTCCTTGAACAAATTCTTATCTTATAAAGACTTGGTGATGATAGCTTTAAAGATAAATGGGTGAAGATTATCGCAACTTTTGGTTGCCATGACCCTGCCCTAGCCAATGACCTAGAGATGAAAGGCACTGAGGCCCTGACCTCCTGTAGGCTGTTGAATGCTCATCTTTGAACACCTAAAATTCAGTCTGTCACCAAGTTGAGAAAATAGAAATTGCAATGCTTTTCCTGTGAAAATGAATTTGGTTAAGTGGTCAGGTGTTCATATGCTCCTGCCACATACTCCTATTCTCTGTGTACATATTTCTTTCTTGGATCAGGCCTTAAATCTTTTATATCTTTCCCCTTTACAAAAAAAGGATGACACTTTCAAAGCAAAATCACTGTGATTTAAAAGATGATCAGCATTACATGTTTCCTGAAATAATAGCAACTCGACCAAAAATAAGCTCAAGGGCTGAGATCACACAGAAATAAATGTAGGGCTTTGTAAAAACAATCTATAGAATTCAAAATATGTTTGTGGTTTCAACGAACAAAGCCAAAAACAATACAGAGTTTTATTGTTCTATCACCTTCCCTAATCATTATTTTTAATTCAAAGGACTTGATTAGGCTGGATGAGAAACATTAACTTCAATGAAATGAAAAATGTGTCATTGTTTTCAGCCTTTCTGATGCTTAAGGGTAAAAATCTGGTCAACATAGAGGCGATGAAAACAATGGAGAGCTGATGAAGTTAGAGATGCGGTTATTTATCTCTAATTACAACAAAGCCTAAGTCTTAGGTGTTCTATAAATATGGTTGCTGATCAAAGAAAATATTTTACCCGGACAAGACTTTATAGCCAATAGGTGAGGAAACCTGGGGTATAAGGCAGGATCGCAACTTTGCCTTCTTTCGTCTAAGCTTCGGCATTTAGCTTCTCAATACACCTTCAATGCGAATTAATAGAAAGACCAAAAACCACCCTGAACAGCAGCTAGGCAAGAAAAGGCCACAAATATATCTGCCTCCCTGCCGAGATTACAGAGTAACAAGAAACTGAGAGACATAAGAACTGACAAGGGAGAGAAGAAAAGGAAGCCTGTGACAGAAGGCTCCAGGGAGAATAGAATGATGGATAGTGTGGGGTGCAGAGCAGGAAAGAGCTTAAACATTCAAACAAAGTTGATGGGTAAGGAAAAATGTCCTTTAAAATTCCATGTGCAACACAGTTAGTTAGAATTACTTTCATTTAAAGTGTGCCTTAAATTAGAAATATCTTGATAATTTAGCAACCCGGAGCGTACGACAGAAGCAAACATTGACAATGCTATTATTTAAAATGTAAAATGGCAGCATTTCATACTTCACATTTCAATTATGGCTTACTCACAACTTGAAAACATTTTCATAATTGAAGCAGCTCACAAGCTTTTGCAAGGCTCTTAATTAAACTACATTCAAGAAGGGTTCGTCTAAGTGAATCAACATAGCCTGAAAACCATGTTTATTTCTGCAATGCTGTAAGTGGTGACTTGTTCTACCATTGGTTACCCGAGGTTAGTTGGGAAGGGGCAGGTTGTTGGTTGTAAACCTGAACATGCTCTGGAAGGAGCCTAACAAAATGTGCAGCTCACACAAGAAAAGCATAACCCTTATCAAAGAGGACTGTTACCATGTGTAGAAGCTAACTGCTCTTTCTGTAAGACTGTCACATCTGCTTTCATTCCCTGTGCCAAAGGGTCAGAGCTCAATCACAAGCCTGTGGCACCCCCTGCTGGTTAAAAGCCCCTGCTCATTTTGTTACTTTACACTGAGCTAAATATTGCCATCATTTCACACCTCTTTTAACATTCTATATGAATTTAATTATCATTTGTTTGGATTCATTTGTTACAGAGTACAGACAGTTTATTATATATGTTCACATTTTACATTATTTCCTCTTCTTCTTCTTCTTCTTCTTCTTCTTCTTCTTCTCCTTCTCCTTCTCCTTCTCCTTCTTCTTCATTATTTCCCCCCCCCACCAGTTACTTCTCAAGATCCATCAGAGGCTTCAAGGATCTCCCACCAACCCACTAGGCCTCAATTTTTCTTCAATCCGGCTTTTTGATGAGCATGGTCAAGAAATTAAGAATCCACTTTTGCTGAAGAATGAACAAAAAATTTGGGTCTCTTACGGTAAAGCATACAGGTAGGAACAAGGTGTTTATTTTCTGTCTGTCCTCAATCTTTCCAGGGGCAAGCTAATTTAAAAGGGGAGTTGAGAAGCCAAGTACTACCCTTTGTGAATTTTTTTTTTTTGAAATTCTGCATTCCAATAAAATTTCCGGGGTGTTTTTTGTGAGACAGTATTGTTTGTGAGATATGACATCTCTCTCTCTCTCTCTCCTTCTCTCTCTCTCCCTCTCTCTCTCTCTCTCTCTCTGACTTTCTGTCTTAATGCCTTGTCATAGTTCTTGAAGTCTGCCTGTCAGCACAGCAAGCGGGATTTGTTCATGTCTGAGTAGTCACCTTAATGATAGCAGATGGAAACGCCACGGGGGGCCCAAGCCCATCACACTGTCATTGTCGCACACTGCCCTGACCTGCTTCCACTCCTCTATTTTTTTGTCCCTTTTTAAAGGAGAAATGGATGGTAATTGAAAAGGATCTTAAGCAAGATTTATGAAGCTGTGGACAACATGATTCCCCACTATCTCTCTATGTTTTCACAAATAAAGTCTTAACCTTTTAAGCACCAATGACAGGACAGCTAAAGATAAATTGGTAAAGCTTGTAAGCCCTATCCTATCAAAGTTATATTCCTCAAAAGCGCCTTACATTATCCCACAATAATTACTGGTTATTGCTGAGCATTGTGTAAATTTTTGTAGATTGGTAAATTCCTGCATAAAATTATCTGTGTTTCTGGAAAAAGAAAAAGGCTGCAGTCTACAGGCACTGATGAGCTGGGCTGTTGTGTGGAATATCTTAGAAATTTATGCATATTTTGACAGGACACATCCAGATGAACTCTGAAACTGCTTGTCAGGAAACTTAAACACACTTTTCTGCCTATTTAAAAAAAATTTTAAGCCTTTACTTATTTGAATAAGGGAAATAGAGGAAAATAATTTTTCCTATCAGGTGTAATTGATCATATATTAATTATAATAACAATAGCGTAGACAGACTAGGAGCTGATTGGGTTTGCTATATATTCTAATAGTCAAAATTGCAAATACTGAAGTAAATCTACCCAGAAATTCATGAAGGTTTTGGAAGAAGTTGGTTGCATTAGTTGTGGGTAGCATATTATAAAATTCTATTTCTTCTCTCCTAGTAGAGTAAAATTAAAATGCTTAATAACTTCTTATGCTGTGTAGTGTATAGAATTAAAAATATATGTAAGGAATGATGTTTTCTTCCACAGACAGATTTCAAAATATAATTTAATTACACATTAGAATTGTTTTTTACAATGATAGAACAGCGATGAATTTTATAGTGTCCAGGATTCTTGAATAATTTAGCAAGCTCTTCCAATGACAAGGAAAGGCTTTACTAAAATGTATGTCTAATAATTTCTTCTTAAGTAGTATTATTAAACTGAAAACAATGACTAATTGTGGTGTTTTTAATGATGTTTGTTATCTTGATAAGATCAACCAGCACACTTGTCCTTGGTTAATTGAATCATATTCTTAGAATAACTAGTAAAATTCTAAGTATCTAGAATACCCTAAAATCACCTGAGGATGGTAGCTGGAAGAACTCATAAGTGTATATTTGTTTATATGTCATTGTTATTTTAATAGGATAATATTTTTTTCTGGTTTTGATCCCAATATAAAGCACTAGGGAACAATTGTAGCATTGTGCTACTATTGGAATTTCTAAAATTTATGTCTAAAAGTTATTTCCTAGATCTAGTTTGAAATATATTAAGACAATGTGCAATATGTACTAAGTAAATGAAATTCATTTTTAGACAGTAATTCTAATGTGTCTAATGTATGTTGATATGTGGAGTTAGTTTGCTGATTTATAAAAAGATGATTTTGCCAGTATCTGCTTTTATTTTGAGTCTTGTAATTATTTTTTTCTCCCAATTTTTATTTTGGACAAGATGCAGTCTACAGAAAACTTGAAAAATAGTACAATGAATACATATATATCCTTCACCTGGGTTCACGAGTTTAAAAAGTTGCCACATTAGTTTTAACCTTTTATATCTCCCTTCTCTCTCTTTTGAGAGGTTTGAGATTATTTCCAGACAACCATTAAAGTTTCACTCATAAATGCTCCCACTCATGTAACTGAAGAATAATACAATGTTCTTTTATGTCACCACATAGTAATAACTAGAACAGTCAGCAATTATGTAATTCATCTAATATGCAATCTATGTTTAATCTAGCCAAAATGTGCTTTAGAGTTTTTTGTGGTCCAGGATCCCAATAAGATTCATGCATAGCATCTAGTTATTTTCTCTAGTTCTCTTTAATCTAGAATATTCTCTCACCTTTGTTTTGCTTTTCATGACATTAAATTTTTTTTTTTTTTTTTAAGAGTTCAGGCACTATTCTTGTAGGATGTCCCACATTCTGGATTTATCTGCATGTTTTCTCACGATTAGATTCAATTTAAACATTTTTGACAACCCTACACAGGTGATGTGGTTGAGTCCTATAATTATGAAGTTAAATATCAAGTCTTTGTCACCAATTGAGACAAAAATGGCTCATGGATGACATAATGCCAGTTGCCATTGTTTTTATTTGAGATGTTTCTCATTTGATTTTAATTCTCTTATAATTAAATTACTCTAAAACAAAATAACTAACAGTATGTAATATGAAAAATGAAATCAGCCTAGCATTTAGTGTGCTTATAAAAAATAGTAGTTCATAGCCAAATATTAAGAATTCATTTAATTATCTTCTCCAGAGAATATTAATGGTGTGTTGCATTGTGTGAACGATAATTGCTTGTTTTTCTCAACTAAATACTTTGCTTTTATTATTGAAATTATTTTTAAAAATTACATGTGTTGCAACTGTCCTTGACATATTATCAATCAGCCAAATAAACTAAAATGTGCATTTCAAGTATCAGCATAAGATATCAACTGTAGTGCTTTATAATAGGAAATTCACTTTTCTGGACTTTATTACTCACTGATATTATAGGTTTTATTGTTTACTTGTGCTCAAATTTCAGTGTTTGTATACTTTTGCAGATCACTTTGATGTTTTTTTTTTTTTCCATTTTTCAGATCTCCACTAAACCCTGTTTTGAGTCTGACCTTTGACCAGGTGACTGCATTTGACAGAGATGGCATTACAGTTGCATATAAAACCTTCTTGGATCCTAATGCTGTTCTGCTACCTGGATGTGACAAGTAAATTAACATGTGCTGGTTAAAGTAATCTGTATTACCTAATTCAGATTTCCCAGAGTGAGAGATTGAAACACTTGAAAGACGTTCTCTAATTGTCTTAATAAGCAATTGTGTATTTTTTTGACTTATTTCATGATGTAATGAGCTCACGTCTAAAAAGACTTATCTCTAACTTTTATTAAGTTTTAAAAAACCATATGAAGCAATGAGCAGACTATAGTTTCTGCTTTGCAGAGGTAACAATTTTATTTGAAATGTAAAAACTGTTTTTAGTGGTTTCTAAATTAAGAGTTTTGAATGGAATCATTAAAATATTAAATAATATGTTTTCTTGTGGGAGTGTTCATATTTAAGCATCTCATTTGATGATGATGAGAACAGAAGCAATTGAGAACAGAAGCAATATGCTAGAGAAATGGTGGGGTGGTGGCAACACAGAAGGTAGAAGATTTGAGCTTCTAGCCCCATCTCTGTTCATGATTGTACATGGGCAGGTGGGTGTCAGCTTCTTATCTATAAATAATAAAACCCAGTATTTACTAAGTGTTGACCACAGTTCTAAATGAATTGGGTAAGGATTTATTTAATCCTCAAAACAATTATTTTAATACCATCATTACCTTATCTCACTATTACTCCATTTTATAGAGACAGAAACTGAGGCACAGAGAGGCAGAGTAATTTGTCCATTCACACATTGGTACATGGTAGAGCCAGGATTCTAAAACAGATTGTCTTTTTTAAGAACTGTGGGCTTGGGGTGGCTCGGTTTGGTGACAGATTCTTGATTTTGGCTCAAGTCATGATCTCATGTTTCATGTGATTGAGCCCCACACTGGGCTCTGTGCTGGTCGTGCTGGTATTCTCTCTCTCCCCCCCACCCCGCCCTTTCTCTGTTCATGCTGTCTCTCTAAATAAATAAATAAACATTAAAAAAAAAAAAAAAAAGAACTGAGGGCTTACCCACTGTCTAGCACTGTCAATAGAACTTGCTATGATGATAGAAGCATATGTTGTAATTATTGAGCACTTAAAATGTCACTAATGTGACTGAATTTTTAATTTTGTTTAAATTATACTGATTAAAAATGTTTAATATTTATTTATTTGTTTTGAGAAGGGAGGGGCAGAGAAAGAGGGGAGAGAGGAGAGAGAGAATACCAAGTGGGCTCCATGCTATCAGCACAGAGCCTGATGCAGAGCTTGATCCCACAAACCGTGAAATCATGACCTGAGCTGAAACCAAGAGTCCTATGCTTAACTGACTGAGCCACCCAGGTGCCCCTAAATTATACTAATTCTAATTTAAATAGGTATATATGATGAGTGGCTATTGTATTTGACACTGATAGTGTGTTAGATTAGGTGATCTCTCTGTAAGGTCCCATCTATATTTTATATTTTGTAATTTAACAAATTATAGTGTCCTTAATATACAGGTGAAAAGGTTATAGAGGGAAAATCCAGAGAACCAGAAGCAGTCTGATGAGGTCACTCGATCCAGCTAGTGTCAACCTACTGCCAAACATGTCTACAAAGATGAATTCTTTGGTCTTCTTTGGTTGTTTAAACAATTCTATCCCCCAGTGACTGCCTGCATTTTCCAGGCAAGATTAGAATCTGTTTTGTCTTCTTTTTCTTTATAGATAGAAAATAACATATCAGCATTTCTTTTTATAGGCATTTCCATTTATAAGAAGATTTATTTCTTGTGCCACAATCTTTCCCCAAGCTACTAAATTTGCCCAGACCCTTTCCCTTCAAGTTTTAGCAAGGAGTTTAATTTTTAATTCATGTATTCCTTCTTAATTTCCCTTCCCTGGGTGCAATGAGTACTGTTTTATTGAGTGGTTTTTAAGTTAGATCTAGGTCACTAAGCATAACAATATGAAACTGCCCTTTCTGAAAGCAAGCTTATTTGAAGACAATTTACATAATTTTTGGATTCCATTTGAATTTTCTTTCTATACTCTAATGTGCATTATTTGAAATCTTAATAATCATACTCTAATTTATAGTTCTCAGGGTATTGGAAAGAATACTATTAACAGCCCCAGAACTGGTTTCTGTTGAATAACATGCTATGTGATGTATCTTAAAATATCAGTGTTGAGCCTGATAATTTTCTTTAGAATTAGGTTTGGTTTACTTTTAAAATAAGAATGGCTGAAGTAAGAATGAAACCCAGTTACTCCAGTTTGTGGCTTGTCCATGTGCTCATTAGACTGTGTTGCCTCTTAAGACTGTCTAAAAATTACCAAAATAATATGCTTTACACATCCACGCTAAGTATAAAAAAATCTGTTATTATTCATAGTCCATTGTATTTAGAATCAAATTTAACAGTGAAGATGGTGCCCACTGTGAGCGATTCTGTAAGATTAAAAATCATTTTTTTTATTTCTCTGTTCTATTAATCATTAATTAGGCATGGGATCCCTCAGTATCATAAATAATTGCAAGATACAAACTTTAAGTCTCCCTTTAAGTCTCCCTTTTGTATGGATAACAAAACACATTACAAATTTCTGTTTACAAAGATTATGGACTAAACATTTGTTTTTCTCTCCCCTGTAGAGTATAAGACATATAAGTTATTATACTAGTAGATTAAAGAGTATTGTAATTAAGTACATATTATTTTAACAAAAATAAATATTTTACTTTTCTTAGTTGGGAAGTTTGTGAGGGATTCCCAGTTAATTTCAATGGTACCAGTCAACAGATACCTGATCAATTTGAGAAGGTGGACTTGGAGAACCATTTCCTACAGAACAAGGTCAGAATTATTTATTACACTTAATGAAGGTATTTTATGTAGTGGATTGTCATTTGATACATGGTGACTGAGTGAATTTCGTGAAAGTTTTTGAAAAGTTTCAAGTATTTTACAAATGTTGGGGCATTATTCTCTATTTCCTGTTAATTAAGCACTTTTAAAACTGAACCAATATGTAGTATTCCTACTAGAAAAATTTTTACCTGGATTGTGTCACTTAAGTACTATTGCTTAGCATATTTTCTTTCTATCTACTGTATTAATAAGTTGGCATTGTTTTAAAAACTTTAAGATGGTAACAAGGATTTTATCTATTTGCTCTGTGGATCAATGTATTTAAGGAATAAGAGTTCTTTGGAAACCCACTCATGACAGTCCAATCCAAAAGGTCTATGTATTAATTTACACTTAGAAATTTCTCATGCCAGTAAAGAATTTTCTTCTCCAACTGAGCTATGAAAGGTCTTTTAACAGATATATTTTTTAATGTTTTATTTATTGTTTTTGAAAGAGAGAGAGAGAGAGAGAGAGAGAGAGAACGAGAGAACGAGAGAACGTGAGCAGGGGAGGGTCAGAGAGAGAGGGAAACACAGAATCTGAAGCAGGTTCCGGGTTCTGTGCCAACAGCTCAGAGCCTGATATGGGGCTCGAACCCACAAATCATGAGATCATGACCTGAGCCAGAGTTGAATGCTTAACTGACTGAGCCACCCCGGTACCCCTCCACATTTAATTTTTTACTGCCTGCAAATTTAACTGTGAATAGCCTATGGTTAACTGGAAACCTCACCAATAACATAAAGTCTATAAACACATATTTTATATATTTTATACAATATGTACTGTATTATCTCCAGTAAGCTGGAAAAAATAGAATGTTATTAAGAAAATCATAGTGTAAGAGAAAATACATTTACAATACTCTGCTATATCAAAGAACCGCATGTAAGTGGACCCACGCAGTTCAAGTCTGTGTTATTCCAGGGTCAACTGTATTTCTAATCCTGTTAGATTTTGAGCAAATGTAGAACATAAATGCAACTAAGAATTAATGCCTTTTGTATTTTATATTTATCTGATTTATTTACCATAGTTCTGATCCTGTTGGCATTGCTTTTTAGGTTTTTGCTGTGATATTATTTCCTGTTCAAAAAACTTGTATCCCTGGCAGTTGCCTACTGAAATTCCAAATCCTTATCAGGCCTTCATTGATCTCCATGGATCTCCTCTAATCCACCTCTACTCTCAACTTGCCTTCCCAATCTTCTCTTCAATCTTCTCTTCTTGATCTTTGTACCCGAAACTACAGTTAGAGCTAATATATTGTGCCCCATAACATGTTTCTCACTTTGGTACTCTTGTACCATGGCATGTGTTGTTTGCCTCGGATATACGTCCCCCCACCACTGCACCATTACCATTCCTTGCTTTTTAAGGCTTTATTCAACTCCCTCTTCTTCCAAGAAGTTTTCTCAGGTCCTCCAGAAAGAATGAACCTCATATTATTGAACTTCCTTTTTGTCCTTAGAGTTGTGTTTTGGTATAGTCATTTGTTTTTATTCCTTTCTCTTACACTAAATTGAGAATTCTTTGGGCACAGACATTATGTCTCACTCATCTTTGTATTTGTGAATTCTAGGACAGATTTTGAATGTAGGGCAGGTGCACAATACATTTTTGATGAATGATTTTTAAAATTTAGCTACATCTATCTTTCAAGGCTCAATATTTGCTAATATGTTCCTCATGTGTTATCCAAGCCTGATTGTTCATTTGTTGTTTTCTGAAAGTACTGCACGATTTCTGTTATTAGGCCCATGTGGATCCCTGGAATTCAACCTCTCTTTCTTTGTCACTACCCACCAGCCTTCTTTAACATCCTTATGCCATTTTCTAACACAGTGTCTGACATATAGCTGGCATTCTTTAAAGGCTTCCTGAAATTCTGCCTATCATTCTAGTCTTACCTGATTTGTGCCTATTTCATGAAATCTTTCTTTACTGACCTTCATCTCCATACTAGATATGATGTTTCTGGACTCACATCCTTGTTGCATCCATTCTATGCCACTCATAATGAGTTTGAACTTGATGCTGTTCCTATCAAGCATTTTTTTGCATGGTTCAAAGTCAACTAGTGCTCCAAGTATGATATGAACACATATCAGGTCACATTGGGGAAGAAAAGGAAGAATGCTAGATTCCACTGAGAATCTAATCAGATCATGAAGGGTCTTAAATTCATTGTTAGAGATTCTGGATATTGTTCTGTAGCAAGCAAGGAGCCATTGGAAATATTCAAACACAGGCAAGATCTGATTTAATGTTGTGTTAGGAATAACTCAAGAGGTCCTTTATTTTTATCCTCCCTGCTGGAATAGATCTTTCTCAAGGGCAAAGGGCATCCTGGTCATCCTTGTCATTACTGCAATATCTAGATGTTCAGAGTTAGCTAGATGGAATTGAATTCACTGGTTAATTAACTCATTCAACAGAAACCAGCTCAAATCTGAAAAAAAAAAAAAAAGAAAAAGAAAAGAATATCAAAGAGCTATCAGAGGAAAAGAACTCAGAGGAAGCTTCTTTTTTTTTGATTTTATGCCAGTGTAGGACTTGAAAAGATAACTATATTTTATAATGTTGAAAAATGAGAGAATAACAATCCACTTATTTCGTCATTATTAGCTGTTTTTAATGATTCAGTGAAAAAGAGACAACTCATCTTAAATAAAAGTTTGTACACTATCATATTTTTAGAAGAAGAAATTGGTTTTGAATAAAATTTTAGTCCAACCAAAATAGTAGTATAAGAAAGCAACAATTTGATAAACTGGCTAGTAAAAAAGAAGCTTTCAAAGAAAAATGGCCCTCCCTTAGCTATGAAATCTTACAATCCTTTCAGAAAAGCATCTCCAATTATATACAGAGAGGTGATCAGTGCATTGGAAATAGTAATTTAATAACCTGAAATGGAGCACTTTTAAAGAGGGATTCTAGCAGAGGTGATAGATATCCATAGGACCTTTTATTGTAGAATCTTGATGCTCATTGTGGTAAAGAAGACACTAAGAGGATTACAACAGGGGTAGAGAGAGGGAGGCAAAAGCCGATATTCTTGATGCATACGTTTTAAAATTGGCTTGAGAAAGAGATACCAGTGCCCAACCCCTCACTGTTCTTTTAAATCTCTTATTGACAAGTAAAACCTTTCCTACAGAGAAAAATTTGGAACATATAATCCCTATTAGTAATGTGGGAGATAGATATAACCCTGACAATTACAACCTGTTGCTCTTTCATCCATTTCAAAAGATTTGGAATCTACCACAAATTGACAGTTTGGCAAATACATCTTTCAACAGTTCTCTATTGTTACCTAAATTGGCAACATTTTTATATTGCTTCAGTTTAAGGGCAATAATATTGAATATTTCCATGCACTGGATGAGATTTAAACTTCATGGTAGTTAATATAAAAGAAAAAACAAAACATTTCATGAGAGGAATAGTTTTAGTAATACCTGAATGTGGGAAAAAATAGCAGAAAAAATGGACTCCAGTATTTGGCAGGTAATATATTCCGCCAAAATGGAAAGGAAACATATTTTGATCCTAGCCTTTTGGTATAATCAGACTTCAGTAGGACATTAGTGGCAACTTTTGGGGGAAATAGTGAGAACAAGGCCAAATTATGAATTTAGAATTGTGGCGTACTAGTTACAAGTTATAAACTTACAACTTATGAATCAGCAGTCATGGATGCTAACAGAATAAATTATTCTATATGTCACAAGGAGGCTGGGGGAAAAAATGAACACTTTTTTTACTGTCCTATTTCTTTGCAGAGCAAGTCCTTGAAAAATAATGTTTTCTACAAATAATTGATACTGAGGAAAATACAAAATTTTATTTTTAATTTTGAACTGGTTGCCATTAGAATAAGACAGTGAACTTTAATAAAATCCTGAATCCCTTCCTTATTTTTAGACCAATATTTGGAAGCTATTGGAGGACTGCATATTTACATCTTACATGTTTGATTGCATAATTATGTACTCACTTATATTTTCTGCCTTTAGACTTCTCCAGTTCTTGGCCTTTGAGGTGGGTGTATTGATCAGCTATAGTTTTAGAGAATGAAAGCAGTAAGAATGAACATCAGGAACGTGAGGAAAGAGATGTTATAGCATTTCTTATAGTTGTGATTTTAATTTGTGTATCATTTTTTTAATTTGGCCCTAAATTCACTATCAAAAATGAAAAATTTTATAAAATTTCTATGTAGCAAAGAAAACAATTTGTTCAGAATAAAGAGCTTCTCTTTTCAAGAAAAATTTCATTGTCTTACATCTTATTCCTCAGTAGATCTATAAGTAAGACCATAAGTGGTTCTCTTATTATTTTGAATTTTCACAGGAACATTGAAGGCTACTCCACCTTCACTAGTGATTTGGAAAAAGAAAAGTAAACAAGAAGTTTTAATTGGCCCAGAAAATGCATGCATCATTTTTTAAATCACTGGCAGCTTCCATATCAGCACAGTTTATTCAGACAACCAAAATGATAATGGTCATTTAGAGGGAGATACATCTATCTATCTATCTGTCTATCTATCTATCTATGGCAAGAGAGACAGAGATTCAAAACAAAGAAGCGGTTTCCTAATGACCTATGTGATGGTATGTATTTAGAAAACAGTCTCAACATAAATGCTGTTATATGCATACGTGTGTATGTGCAAGCACACACATGTATACCATGTTGCAGGTTGTCAGAGCACTTTTATGAATTGCAGTTTTCAGTTTTTATTTTCCCCACCTTCATAAATGTCCGGTCTAAAGCTAAACTATCCAATTAAACTAAAAAGAGAAAAGAAGGTGAAGTCACAAATTGAAATTTAATGGCTATTGTCAATTTTAAACGTATCAGAACCCCACTCTTGGCAAGATTTTTTTCTTTTAATAACAGGTAATGAAGCTGAGTGAGTGGGTCTGGCTGTGTCTGGTCTATGTAGAATCACTTGGGAACTGTCCAGCAAAATATCTCTCGAAGAACAGCATGGTGTTAATACTAGGTGCCAACCCAAGACAGACACAAAGGACCCCTTCGCTCTTCACCAATAAGCCAACTGTTAAAAGATTAAACCATGTTGTGGAGATAACAAGAATTTAGGCGCTGGCAGCAGGTGCTGTACAAAGAAGCAGTTGGCAGTACGGTTCTTCTGTCTGACTAATTCCAGTCAAAACAATCTTCTTCCCAGTTGCAGAGGAGAGTTTGGAGTGTGATGGCAACTTGGAGTTAGGAGGTTGAGTAAGAGTGCTACTTTAAATGCTGAGTCCTGTGGCGGGTGGATTAGTAGAATATAGTTTATCATTGTTCAGAAACTGTGGGGGATTCCCCTCCAGAATCCAGCCACTACTGGCTAACTGGGGAATACACAATCAAAGAGCTGCAAGTCAAATCTGGTTACGTCGTGTGGTTGCTGTATTTTTAAAATTTTATTTTCACTTATGGGACTCAGAAGACATTTTATTCTCTTGAGGAGTAACTATCTTCCATTATAGAATAATTGTCAAATATATTAGCTATACCCTTTTGCTATCGCCTGATTGCATTTGTAAATATCACCTTTTAAATTATCATTTAATTTTTGTATTTTTAAGAATCAGTTGCTACTCAACAAATATCTGGTATTAGCACAGATTCAGAATATGCTTTCTAGTATTAGAAAATAACTTAAATTGTTACTGAAGCACCATCATTTATTTGGCTTAAAGCAAAACTGACATATTCCCATAATCCTATACAAACAAATATTGGTACTTAAAAATTTAGTATGATTACTCAGGAAAAGTGATCATATAAGTTAGTGGAAAGTTTACTAAATATTTAGTGATATACAGGTGATGTGAATGTCTGTTAATTTTACAATCAAGTCTGGGTGAGAAATGCTAGAAGGTATACCATATGTTTGATGTATGTAATCTGATAACAAATATGGGAAGCACAGATACTGTGTGTTACCAGTTGGTCCCCTCCTATCCATCCTCACAACTATCACTAAATTCTCAACTCATATCCCTTTATTCTAAGGAAATTGTGGAGCCTTTTAACTGCTCTCCTTTGATGTCCCCATTCTGCAATCCATTGTTTCTGCGTGTGTGTGTGTGTGTGTGTGTGTGTGATTGACTCTTCTGTTACAAGTTTCTCTAGGGCAGGAAAAATACTGTATCTATCCCACACCACACAGTCTAGTGCCTTGCATATCAGAGCTGATGCACAACAAATATTAATTGAATTGAATTAAATGGAATTGACCACTATTGTTTCCAAAGAGACCTTCTCAATCAGAAACATAATGTCTTAGGATAACCCATTTTGGGTGAGTGTGTTGAAGAGGGTGAACTTTCAGACTGTGAGTTTAACAATGCATACTTCTTTTCATGGTATAGGCGGATCCCAATATTGTCCTTCATGCCTCTGTTTCCATCAGAAAGCGGAGCTCCTCAAGCAGGGAAGTAAGCAGTGGAAGTCAGATGGCTCCATCAACCCTGTGGCCTGCAGCTAGTGTTTGGCTGATCACGAAGGTACCCAGAAGTGTCTGCTCTCGCTGAGTGACTTCCCATGCTCCCTGATCACAGTGCGTCTCTAGATCCTGGTGCCTTCATGCACATAAGCATGCAAGTGAAAGCATGATAAATTGTTGACTGTTATGAATGCTACCTCTCTGCCCTTGGTGTGTCTGGTGCAGAGGGCTTCTGTAGATCCCCATGTGGGCATTCAATCCACTTTCAGATGTGGTGGTTAGTTCATATGCAGAGTGTATTTAAACTCAGCTTAGAGCTTATGTATAGTCCACAGACTCACCATTTTTATGAGATTTGTGTGATGTCATTTAGTTCCACTCCTTCATCTACATTGCTGAGCTTCATGGAGCCTGGTGGATTAGCACTGTATAATGATAGTGTATGATCTTCATAAGGATAATTTTCAGAGAAATCCCTGAGTGTAAAATGTGAACAATGACTAACACATTTTATACCTATGTATTGACACTATTTAATTTTTTAACTTTACTATTACTGGATCTGATTTAAATTGAGAACATGTAACTGCCCTCCCCTCTCCTCTTACTATTGAAATATGTTTTGTAATTGCCATCAAATATTTATGCCCATAAAGAGATGGTGCAGCTTGTATCTACCCTTCTTTTGTCTTCTTTTGCCCCCTCACTATAGATTATTTTGGCCTTTTCTTAGCACTTCTATGGGTGCAGAGTCACTCAGGCAAGCTTGCTGCTACTGTGTTGGAGTCGGGGGGGGGGCGGATTGAAACAATTTTCTCAAATGAAATTTGGGATTGCTCTTAATGTTAATTTTTGATTCTCTGAGACCTAAAAACAAATGTTTAGAGCAATTAAGATACAAAGGAACCAAGAAATATTCATTTCATATATCAAGGCAGAATGAGATTAGATGAGATATTTCCTCAATCTACTTCCAACTTGGAAACCCCTTTTTAAGTTGTATTTTGCTTCAGGTTTAATAACAATATTTGCCATTTTGTTAAACATCTGCTATATGTTAGGCATCTTCTATGTATCTATTATCTTATTTAATCTCATACATTACACAGCTGAATAAACTAAGACTAGTAAGTAGCAGAGGAAAGATTCTTGGTCTGTCTGACTTCAAAACGTATGCCTTTTTGCTGTAATAGAGAATGGTGGTCTATATTTGATCAATTTATGGAAGTGTTTTGGTTTTAGCATTGCCACTGAACACTTGTGTGACCTCAGGTAAGTCACAACTGTATCTGGGCTTCAGTCTTATCTGAAAAGAGTTTGACCAGTTGATATGGAAAGTTCTTTTCTAGACCTCAGATTCTGTAATTCCATGGTATTCTGTTTATAGAATTTTATGATAGCAAAAAACCTGTACTTGTCTAAAATTTCCTCAAAAATAATTGAAATGCTTACTAAAAAGAGTATGGATTTTGGAGTTAGATAGATTGGAATTAGAATCCTTTTTATTCATGAGACCTTGAGAAAGTTACTTAGCTGCACGGAACCACTGTTTCCTTCTCTATTAAAATAGTCTTATCTATCTTGCACAGTTGCTATGATGATTAATAAGAAAGCATGTGTGAAGTTCAAGCGTAGTGTCTGGTATACAGAAAGTGCTTAACAAATGTTTCTTTTTCCCCATCCAAAGCAGGTTTCTTTCAATATAGACAAACATGTTCAAATGAGGATTCAATCCAGTGATTACTAAAACCAAAATTTTAAAGAATACTTTTCCCAAGTTATCATCTGTTTTTTTTTTTTACCACACAGCAAAACCATGAGAAATAAAAGTTACATGCTAAATATAAAACAAGTTTGAAAATCTTTTTAGATTGATGGTCTCTCCCTTTTTCCAAAATATGTATTTTTACCTGTTAGGATGGACAATTTTGCATGCCAGAAACCCTTAGTGGTTGTCACTCATTTAAAATGTGTTGTTGACGTCACTCCTCATCAGGGAAATATAAATCAAAACCACACTCAGATATCACTTCACGCCAGTCAGAGTGGCCAAAATGAACAAATCAGGAGACTATAGATGCTGGAGAGGATGTGGAGAAATGGGAACCCTCTTGCACTGTTGGTGGGAATGCAAACTGGTGCAGCCACTCTGGAAAACAGTGTGGAGGTTCCTCAAAAAATTAAAAATAGACCTACCCTATGACCCAGCAATAGCACTGCTAGGAATTTACCCAAGGGATGCAGGAGTGCTGATGCATAGGGGCACTTGTACCCCAATGTTTATAGCAGCACTCTCAACAATAGCCAAATTATGGGAAGAGCCTAAATGTCCATCAACTGATGAATGGATAAAGAAATTGTGGTTTATATACACAATGGAGTACTACGTGGCAATGAGAAAGAATGAAATATGGCCCTTTGTAGCAACGTGGATGGAACTGGAGAGTGTGATGCTAAGTAAAATAAGCCATACAGAGAAAGACAGATACCATATGTTTTCACTCCTATGTGGATCCTGAGAAACTTAACAGAAACCCATGGGGGAGGGGAAGGAAAAAAAAAAAGAAGTTAGAGTGGGAGAGAGCCAAAGCATAAGAGACTCTTAAAAACTGAGAACAAACTGAGGGTTGATGGGGGGGGTGGGAGGGAGGGGAGAGTGGGTGATGGGTATTGAGGAGGGCACCTTTTGGGATGAGCACTGGGTGTTGTATAGAAACCAATTTGACAATAAATTTCATATATTGAAAAAAAATGAAATAAAATGTGTTGTTGATTCTCAAATCAGAAAATTGTCAAATGGCCATTTAAACAATATTCTTAATTTACTATTCAGAGTATCTTAACATTTAAAGCAAAAGTAGTTCACAAACCACCTAAAAATGTTTAACCCATGGTATTTAGACCCAGAGTAAAACTTTAAATTCATACAAAGGTTAAGGATTTGTTTCAATCTTTTCAGTTCACTGCTCTTTTTTTCTGTGCATACATATTTCACATAAGCTCTGTAGTCATAACTATAACAAGTGACACATGATGGACCCCAAATTGCTGCCCTGTGAAATATGCACAGAAAAAAAGGACAAATGAAGATATCAAGGTCTGTTTTATTTTGCGCTGAACTGTAAAATGCCACCCTTGTTGGACAGAAGATCACTGATTCTGAGCAGGGCTCGCTGACTGCTAACTTGTGGGTAGTGTTTCACTTTCAGCAACTGTTAATATCCGGGCTTATCCAGGCATAATGACCTCACTAGTTGTGACACATTGTTGAATTTTCTGGTTCTTTTAACTTATTTAGACCTTTCTCCCCCCTTTCTATTCATTGGAAGACTGGAATGATCCTGAGCCGGGCGATAACACAGGGCTGCCTGGCTATTGGTCACCCAATCAGAGTCAAGCCTGCCGAGGGAACATCACTAGAAGGGTACAAATTAATCCTACAGAAAAGGTAATGCTTATGAACTATTTGGCTCAAAATAATGAATGTTAATTTCAAGATTTCTGAGCAGTCAAATCATGATGCCTTCCAGCTTAGATGGAATATTCATTAGGTGTTTAAATTTGTGTTCATAATATCAGTATTAATTTCCTATGTAAAATAAGCTTGCAAATGTATGCTACTTAGTTTGGTAGCATTTCTTAGGTATTTTCAAAAGCGAAATGTTGGCGTTCAACATGTATCCATGTTGTAGACAAGCTGCCGTTCTACTCTATAATTATTGGAACTCATTTCTTTATATCCATATTGGTTGTTAATTTAAATATTTAATGTTCTGTGTGTATTCTTAACCTTTTCTAAATCTTCAGAATATGAAATATTGAACTGTGAAAGAAAATTGAGGGGACAGAAATTGCTGATTTGTAAGGCCTCAAGTCTCCTTTTTGTTTGTTTTTGCTGACTTGGGAAAGTAAAAATCAAAATGAAAACAGATTTAGAAAAAATTAGGAATGAGGAACCAACAGTATAGAAATATTATTTCCTAGAAACTTTTTTTTTCTTGCTCATTTGTCTTTCAGTTTCACCTAGAATTGACAAAAACAAGTCCTACTGTGCTTCAGGACTTAGAAAACTATTATCCAACTACTTTTGGGTGGATAAAATGTGCTTTGGGCTGAAACCAGAACTGGGATACTTAGGCACCAAAGACACCAACCCAACCACAAATAAGAAGGGATATTTTCTTTAATAGACAGAGCAGATTGTCCAGAAGGTTATTAGAATATCACATAAAAGTTAAGTGTTATGTGGTCTACAGGGTCAGATTCCCTGGTGTAAATCTTAGCTTACCTCTTATTCTAACAACAACAAATTCTGAACCAGACACTATTCTAATTCCTTTATATTTTATTGTCACATTTAATCCTAATTACAACTGGATAAGGTAGCTATCATTATTGTTATTATTACAGATGAGGAAAATGAAGTACAGAGTAGTTAATCACTTACTCAAGGTCATGCCTACTAACTGGTTGGAGAAGAATGCAAACTCAGGCAGTCAGACACTATAACCCACTCTTAGCCACAAGGTGACACTGTGTATAGGTCAAAACCCAATCAAGAAATTGCTAATGAGTGCCATGTGTGGTAGTAAATACCTCAGTGGAGGAGTAGGTAATATTAATTAAGAAACCTAGGCAGAAGGGAGACGGAGACAGTATGCTGGCAACATAGCATCATAGCAAACTAGCTGTGCTATTAGGGTGCTAAACATATGGTTTCTAAGGAGGGTCACACAAGCCCAAAGCAATTCCAAATTTGATGTGGTGTTGTATGTGAAGTGGATAACAAGATTTCTGGGGCAGAATCAGTGCTGTAAACTGGAGACAAACCAAGAATCATCTTCTAGTGATAATGACAAGTCCAAACCACTGACCATGGAACCAGAGATGCTTCAGCTGACATTGTCCACCGTTATAATAAAGTCAATCAATTGTAACTGCCCCAGAAATGACATAAAATATAGAATTAATGCACACGACATTAAAACAGTTGTTATAATTGTATTCCATATATTCAAGAAGCTAAAGAAAAGATGGAACGTGTTAAATATAGACTTGGAAGATAGAAAAAGACTCAAATCAAATTTCTAGATGATGAAAACTGCAGTATATGAAATGAAAAATATGCTGTGACTAGTGGAAGATTAGACATTGTTGAAGAATATATTAGTGATCTTGAGCAGATAGCAATACAAACTATTTACAATGAAAGCCAGAAAGAAAAAAAATTAGGTATAATTTATTGTTAAGTTAGCTAACATACAGTGTATACAGGTGTATACAGTGTTCTCTTGGCTTCAGGAGTAGATTCCTGTGATTCATCACTTGCATAAAATACCCAGTTGCATAAAATACCCAATTGCATAAAATACCCAAATACTTGTTGGCTCATCCCAACAAGTGCCCTCCTCAATGCCCGTCACCCATTCCCCCCCATCAACCCTCAGTTTGTTCTCTGTATTTAAGTGTCTCTTATGGTTTGCCTTCCTCTCTGTTTGTAACTTTTTTTTTCTTCCCTCATGGTCTTCTGTTAAGTTTCTAAAATTCCACATATGAGTGAAAGCATATGATATCTGTCTTTCTCTGACTGGCTTATTTCACTTAGCATAATACCCTCCAGTTCCATCCATGTTGTTGCAAATGGCAAGATTTCATTCTTTTTGATTGCTGAGTGATACTCCATTGTATGTATGTGTGTGTGTATGTATATATATGTGTGTGTGTGTATATATATATATATATATATATATATATATATATATACACACACACACACCTTGTATGGTATATATTTTGGGCTCTTTCCATAATTTGGCTATGGTTGGTAGTGCTGCTATAAACATTGGGGTACATGTGCCCCTATGAATCAGCACTCCTGTACCCTTTGGATAAATTCCTAGTAGTCCTATTGCTGGATTGTAGGGTAATTCTATTTTTAATTTTTTGAAGAATCTACACATTGTTTTCCAGAGTAGCTGCACCAGTTTGCATTCCCACCAACAGTGCAAGAGGGTTCCCCTTACTCCACATCCTTACCAACATCTGTTGTTTCCTGAGTTGTTACTTTGACTGGTGTGAGGTGGTTATCTCAGTGTGGTTTTGATTTGTATTTCCCTTATCATGAGCAATGTTCAGCATCTTCTCATGTGTCTGTTAGCCATTGGCTGTCTTCTTTCGGAAAGTGTCTATTTATTTCTTCTGCCCATTTCTTCACTGGATTATTTATTTTTCTTGGGTGTTGATTTTGATAAGTTCTTTATAGATTTTTGATACTAACCCTTTATATGATATGTCATTTGCAAATATCTTCTCCCATTTTTGTTGGTTGCCTTTTAGTTTGTCGATTGTTTCCTTTGCTGTACAGGAGCTTTTTATATTGATGAGGTCCCAATGGTTCATTTTTGCTTTTATTTCCCTTGCCTTCAGAGACGTGTCAAGTAAGAAGTTGCCATGGCCAAGGTCAAAGAGGTTGTTGCCTATTTTCTCAGAGAACAGTCTATCAGTAAGATATGAGAAATTTTATAATGCCTGTTTTGTGAGTAATCAGAGTCTCTGAAGGAAGACACAGGGAACAAACAAATATTGGAAGAAATGATAGCTGAAAAATTTCCAAATTTTGTGAAAACTATAACCCACGGATCCAAGAAATTCAAAAACTTCCAAGCACAAGAAACATGAGGAAAAAAACCAAGTTGTCCACTCCGCTCTATTCAGCATTGCATTGGAACTTTTAGCCAGTGTAACAAGAAAAGGAAAAGAAAGAAAAGACATCTAGATATGAACTGAAGAAGTTAAACTATCTTTATTTTCAGATAACATGATTGCTATGTAGAAAATCCTATGAAATATACAAGAAGTTTCTAGAACTAATAAATGAGTTTAGCAAGTTTGAGGACTTGAGATCAATATACATATATTGGTTGTATTCTTATATACTGGCAACAAGCAATTTTGGAAATTAAAATTTAAAAACACCATTTACAGTAACATCAAAGGTATGACATATTTAAGGATAAATCAGACAAAATATGTGTATGACTTCTGCACTGAAAACTACAAAACATTGCTAAATGAAATTAAAAAACTAAATAGATGCTAGGATATACTGTGTTCATAGATTAGAAGACTCAATATCATCATGATGTCCATTCTCCTCCATATATTTGTTATTTGTTTTTAATGTTTATTTATTTTTGAGAGAGAGAAAGTGCCTGCATGGGGGAGGAGCAGAGAGAGGAGGAGGGGCAGAGAGAGAGAGGGGAACAGGGGATGTGAAGGGGGCTCTGAGCTGATAGCAGAGAACCCCATGTGGTGCTTGAACCCATGGACCAAGAGATATGGCTGAACTGAAGTCAGACACCTAAACACCTGAGACACCCAGGGGCCCTTCTCCTCCATATATTTAAATGCAATCTCAATCAAAACCCTGGCAGGTTTTTTTAATAGAAATTATCAAGTTGATTTAAAAATTCATACAGAAATGCAAAGGATCTAAAATAGGCAAAATAATTTTGTTAAAGAAGAACAAAGCTGGAAGAACTATTTTGCCTGGCCTCAGGCTAATTATAAAACTATAGTTATTAAAAGAGTGTGCTATTGGCATCAAAGTAGACCATTACATTGATGAAACAGAATAGAGTATCCCTAAATAGATCGACACATATATGATCAATTGATTTTTGATGAAAGTGGGAGATTCACTGGAGAAAGAATGTTTTTGACAAACGGTGGTGGAACAACTGAATATACATATGCAAAAGATAAAAATAAAAAATAACTTGATCCATGCCTCTCCCACCATATATATATATAGTAATTGACTCAACATGGATCATAGACGTAAATATAAAACCTTAAAACTATACATATTGTAGATGAAGGTAGAAGAAAATGTTTATGATCTTGTATTAGTCAAAACTTTCTTAGACATGACTCCAAAGCATGATCCACAAGGATATAAATTGATAAATTGGACTCCCTTAAAATTAAGAATTTCTGCTCTTTGAAAGATACTGTTAAAATATTGACAAGACAGGCTACACACAAAGAAAAATATATTTGCAAATAATGTATATTTGCAGAATACACACACAACTCAAGAAAACATGGGCAGATAAATGATTTGGACAAATGCTTTAACAAGTAAGAGATACAGTTGGCCTATGAAAAGTTGTTAATCATTATTTGAATGCAAGATTAACCTACAATGAAGTACCACTAAATATACAGTAGAATGTCTAATGTTTAAAAGACTGACCATACCAAGTGTTGGGAAGATGTGAAGCAACTACAATACTCATACCTACTTGGCAGAAATATAAAATGGTTGTCATTTTAGAAGAGTTTGCTACTTTCCTAAAATATATACATATATACATGTTCATATGCAGATATATACATGTTTCAGGTATAAACATATATCTACCTTATTGCCAAGCCATTCCACTCTGGAAATTCAATCAAGAGAAATGAAAGTAGATATCCTTTCAAAGAACTTGTACATGAATGTTCACAGCAGCTTTATTTCTAAAGCCAGAAGTGAAAACTGGAAACAACCCAAGTGTACATCCATAAGTGAATAGACAAATAAATTGTGGCATATCTATATGATAAAATATTACTCAACAATAAAAAGGAACCAACTCTTGATACATGCATCAGTGAATATCAAAGTAATTATATTGAGGGGGAGGAGCAAAATCATGAAGGGAGAGTATATTGCTTCATTCCATTTATGTAAAATTTTAGAAAATGGTAACTAATCTAGAAAGTAGAATAGTGCTTGCCTGGAGATAGGAAGGTGGGGAGGGGTAGGAGAATGAGATTAAAAAGGGGCACAAGGAAACTTTGGGGGTGATTTTTTGGGGAGAGATGGACATGGGTATGTTCATTGTCCTGATTGTTGTGATGTTTTAATAGGTATGTACATGTTTGAAAACTTGTGAAATTTTACACTTCAAATATGTGCCCGTTAGTTGTGCAATATTTTACAATATTGTATGTCAGTTATTTCTCAAAAAAGCTGTTTTTTAAAAGTACAAAAAGACAAACTAGGGAACAAACAAAAAAAGCAAAATGGTGGGTAAAGAATGACTAAGTGCTTACTTTAGAAGGAAATGGTGAGGGAAGACCACTCTCAGTGGAAGAATTTATCAGTGGTCTCAGTCAAAATGGTAGGTGTTTGGAAAGGTTATATATAGCTTGAAGAACATGCTATTCATGCCCAGAGGTTTCCCTGGACTTATTGGATACTGAAATTAGTGCTGATTTGGCCTTACCCCACTGAGGTTTACTTCCTACTCTGGCCAGGATGTCACAGAATTGAGTAAGACTGAAGCCACAAACTTGATATCCTCATTGCCTATAGAGAAGAGAGCTTGAGTGAGAAAAGAGATAATAATTTTAAAAAATTGTATTACGTTTAACTTGAAAAAAATCTCTAGGGCACCTGGGTGGCTCAGTCTATTGAGTGTCCAACTTCAGCTCAGGTCATGATCTTGGGGTTCGTGAGTTCGAGTCCCACGTCAGGCTCTGTGCTGACAGCTCAGAGCTTGGAACCTGCTTTGGATTTTGTGTCTCCCTCTCTCTCTGCCCCTTCCCTGCTCATACTCTGTCTGTCTCTCTCAAAAATAAATAAACATTAAACAAAATTTAAATCTCCACTTACAATAAAAGATTTGGTTTAATTCAGGAAGGAAGGAAAGAAGAGAGAGGGAGAGAAGGAGAAAGGCAGGATGGGCAGGAGTGGGGGGAGAAGGGAGAATTCCTATGCAAATGAAGATTATTTCCCTTTATATTAATGCAACCTGATTTTTATCTGAGAAGCAAAATCTATTGCAAAATGGAAGCAAATAGTAGAAAATTTGGAAAACCAGAAGTTCTCACTAACTGTGAAGCTATATTTTGTTTTTTAGAAAGCAGAGGGACCAAGATTTTTAGTGTTTACCTCACCTCTGATACTTTCAAGTATATTTCTCTTTTCCAGAGTATCTGAAGTGCCTGTGTGGCTTATTATTTTTTTAAACACAACCATATTTTATTTTAAATAATGTAAATATCCTCATACAACTTCTAGAGACAATTTTTTTTCCTTTTCTCCTTAGTATAATATGATCTTAACAAAAGCTATGAGTCAAGACACAGTCTTTCAAGTAAAAAAATCATAGAACTAGCACTAAAAGTAGCAACCTGACAATTCATAGAGAATATTGTAAACATATCATGCCTCATTAGGTCGGTTATGTCTCATTTGGTGTCGCTCATCTTATTCTTATTCAATATAACAAGTGCTTGCAATATTGTATTTAATATTTTTTTCTGTGATGTGCATCTGGCCATGAGTGGATGAAAGGCAGATCAATGATGTCATTACCAAGTGATCTGAAAATCATAGAAAATTATAAAAATCATAAATCTTAAAGTCAAAGCTGCTTCTTTTTAAAAGATATTTTGGACATCTTACAAACCAGTTGCATCAAAGTCCTTTAATAAGGCCACCATTTAATCTTTATTTTGCTTCATCTTTAAAGAATGTGAATATGGAGGATCTCGAGTTTAGTGTTAAATTCACAAACTAATTAAAGCAACACATATACACACACACACACCCATACCGCCATGTGGACACAGAGGTTAGATTATGGAGATAACAAACAAGGGACCCATAGATTTTGTTTGGCTGCACATTATTATAACATTTTAAATTATTTGTGAGCCTATAGAAATAGGGAGATTTTACACACAAAAATTACATATTTCTGTGTTTTCTTGAAAAAACAATCACAATAATGGGCAGTATTGGACTTTCATCATCTCATGACACCGGTCATGCAGGGACAAATTCAGATGCAACATATACCCTCTGATTTTCTATATTCTCCACTGTTCCCAGTAATAGTCCTCACACTAGCTCTAGCCTGGTTTATTCATTTCTATTACCTGTCTGATAATCTTTACTACCTTCCTTATTTCAATGTTAGTCTTTCAGTTATGGTGTTTTGGATCTACTCCTCCCCCCCCCCCCCTTAGGCCTTGCTGGAAATGGAATGATAACTAGCCAACATTAATCTAGACTAGGTTAAACAAACACTACTCTAAAGACACCATTAACTACAACCCTCAAGTGTAGCTGTGTAGTGCTAGGTGCAGAGATGAAAAGACAAGTAAACAGACAGCAGGTTACCAGGTAATCAGAGAGGTTGAAAATCATCTCTTTGGTCAAGTCTTGAAGTTTTAGGAGGCTAAGAGTTAGAATAAAGCAGAATGACAAACTGCACAATATAGAAAGGACCATTTGCCATGTATCGGACATGTAAGTAATATTCAAACATACAGATAACACTATTAGAAATGTCAACATCAAATAGAAAATTGTCTATGTGTAACTTCACAATTGGATTGATGGATGAAATTTCTTATCTCTACTCCTACTGTGTTAAGAATCATGGAGGGGAAATCCTTTTGTCTGTTCTCTGTGGATCCTACTTTTGGTCCTGGTAAGATTGGAAGACACCAGAGCTGTTGGAAGCTGTCTGGGAAAATAGATTTGTAATTGTGAAGCATGATGATGGTCCTTCTTACAGTCAACTGGGAAATAATGAATTTTAGCCTAGGAAATTTCCCCTAACTGAACTGTCAGTTATGGGCTGCCTTCTTGCCTCTACCCTCTGATAAATGGCATATTTCAAAGAAAAAAGTGTGTGTGTGTATGTGTGTGTACACACGTTTTATAGATTCTCAATAGGAATAGTATAATGCATGTGCATACTCAATGAGTTACAATGAGTAAGCTTCCCAGGGCAGATAGTTATTTCCTCACTTGTGAAAGGAGAGAGAGTATGTAACTTGTCTTGGAAGTCATATGCTTTCAGACGAGGAAGGACTCTAAAGAGCATCTATTCCAAAACCTTCTTTACTAGTAGAAGTAGTAATAGTCGTGATGGTGGTGGTTGTGATGATAATAATAATAATAATAATGATAATAATAATATCATTATCTTATAAGAAATTCCAAGCCCAGGGGTGCCTGGGTGGCTCAGTTGGTTGAGTATCTGACTCTTGATTTTGGCTCAGGTCAGGATCCCAGGGTTGTGGGATTGAGCCCTGCCTCAGACTCCGCACTGAACATGAAGCCTGCTTGGAATTCTCTCTCTCTCCCTCTGTCCCTCTGCCCAGCTCATGCTCTCTCTCTAAAATTAAAATGAAATGAAATGAAATGAAATTCCAAGTCTACTAGAAACTAAATGATCTAGAAAGGTCATGTATCTAATCTAGTTAATGTCAGATCCAGGACTGGATTGTAAGTCTCTCAACCTTAGTCCAGCACATGTCATGATATTTATGACTTTGATTCTTGGATGAAATACTGCTTCTTCATTTTCCTCTCTATTTGTCATTATTGGTATTGTTATTACTAGTTTTAAGTTTTGTTTTTGTTTCTCTGTAAAAAAATCTTTTTAGGGGCACCTGGGTGGCTCAGTCAGTTAAGCATCTGACTTCAGCACAGGTCATGATCTCACAGTTCATGAGTTCCAGCCCCACGGTCATGCTCTGTACTGACAGCTCAGACCTGGATCCTGCTTCAGATTCTGTGTCTCCCTCTCTCTTTCTTTCTTAAAAACAAATAAATAAATGTTAAAAATTTTTTTAAAATAAACAAAAAATCTTTTTAGCTGTTGCTTGTTCACCAAGAAGAGGAAATTCTATGGCATTTTCTAATTCAATCCCATATGAGCATCATTGCATATTGGATCTAAATTTGATTTCTTTGCATATAAAATGTCTTGAAAAATGAACAGATGAACTTTTGTTTGTAGGAATTTTATTTTGCATATGTTTATTTATTTTGAGAGAGAGAGAGAGAGAGAGAGAGAGAGCTGGGAAGGGGCAGGGAGAGAGGGAGAGAGAAAACTCCAACCAGGCTCCACGCTGCCAGCATAGAGCCTGACGTGGGGCTCGATATCACTAACTGTGAGATCATGACCTGAGCCAAAACAAGAGTCAGATGCTTAACTGACTGAGCCACCCAGGTGCCCCTGTAAGAATTTTATTTTTTAAAGAAGTTATTATATATTAGAATGATATCTTCTCATCCTGCCTGCTATAGACACCACATGAGAGGTTTGTTTTTTATAACTTTGGTAATAAAATTTAAAGGTGACATTTATAGATATATGTAGAAAGAGACTCCTGATAGAAAAACTACTAGTAAGCTCACAAGGCTTATATATGATATAAAACTACATGTTTGCAAAATTTCCGAGGCAATTCTTGAGCAGAATTTGAGCTGTGATAAAATTTGAGAAATGCTAGGAAATTTGTATTTATTTTCTTATCCAAATTATAGTTTATGTTCTTTAGCTACCCACTGAGAAGATCCCTAAACTGCCATATATTAATTTCAAACCATTTTTCATAATGGCCTTATTATTAATTTTTAGGGTTATGACATTTTAACATTTTATTGACATATCTATTTATTCAAAGATATCTTTATTCTCCTATCACGACTGTGATCAGCTCTAAGGACACATGTGGTATCTACCCTCACACTGGTGAACATCTCTCCTGTTGTATTATTATTTGAGAAAAAGATGCTACAAATTCAGAAAATCAAAACTGAAACCTATGTAGTTTATGTTTGTATAAGCACATTCATCCTCAAGTCAACACTGTAATTCAATTAAAAGACAACATTTTGAATTTTACAGCTTTTGACAGTTAGCATCAGCATATTAATTACCAATTTCAGAGTCTTGCACTTTGAAAAATTATCATTTTCCGTTTTATTTATCTTGAAGAAATATGCTCACAATAATTTATGCAACAGGAGGAATTGCCTGTAAGCAATAAAGTTGCTCTGAGTTACAGCTATTCTGCATTAAAATGATCTAAATTTTATCAAAACCCAGCACATTTCCATCAAAGCATTACAGCAGTCACATTATTATTATTATTATTATTATTATTATTATTATTATTATTTTAAAGTTTATTTATTTATTTATTTAGAGAGAGAGCGTGAGCACGGGAGGGGCAGAGAGAGCGGGCGAGAGAGAGAATCCCAAGCAAGCCCCAACTAGGGGCTCAAGTTCACTAACTGTGAGATCGTGACCTAAGCAGAAATGAAGAGTTTGTCACTTAACTGACTGAGACACCCAGGAGCCCCACTTATTATTATTTTTAAAAGGACTGTAGTTGTAAGATCGGGATTGACAGCCTTAAAGACCAGCAATAATGTTGTTTGTATTATTGCTTCTTTTAGTGGTTGAAACATGAGGTTTTTCAGCACCTCAGGAGAATTTGTATAGTATGAAACTATTTAGTGAATACATGATCACAGTTGTGTAAAAAACTGTGTTCATACCAAAGTTTTTTTTTTTTTTAAGTTTATTTATTTTTGAAAGAGAGGCAGGGGCAGAAAGAGAGGGAGAGAGAGAATCCCAGGCAGGTTCCACACTGTCAGCCCAGAGTCTGACATGGGGCTCAAATTCACAAACCATGAGATCATGACCTGAGCCAAAATTGAGAGTCACATACTTAACTGATGGGGCCACCCAGGCGCCCCTCATATCAATATGTTTTAGGTCACTAAGATTATGCATCAAATTCTAATTAATGAGCCTATTTATTCCATTTTTTTTAATTAATGTTTATTTATTTTTGACAGAGAGAGAGAGAGAGAGACAGAGCATGAGCAGGGGAGGGTCAGAGAGAGAGGGAGACACAGAATCCGAAGCAGGCTCCAAACTCTGAGCTGTCAACACAGAGCCCGACGTGGGGCTCAAACTCACAGACTGCGAGATCATGACCTGAGCCAAAGTAGGACGCTCAACCGACTGAGTCACCCAGGCGCCCCTGTTCTATTTTTAATCTTCAAGTAACACAAAGTAATTTGTGTCGTAGTTTTCCAATCTAATTGAGAAGATGTCCAGCTGAAAGTCGCATGCTCTGGGTTCTAGTACCTATTTGATACTACCTAGCTCTGTGATTTTTGATCAGCTCACCTCATTTCTCTGTATCTCACTTTATTCATCACTGTTCCCTTAAAATTCTCAATCTTTGTGTTATTGTCTTGGTTAATGAATATTATTATTATAATCATACACTTTAGTCCAGGACCCTAAGTCAATATATTTTTTTTTAATTTTAGAGAGTGTGAGCAGGGGAGAGAGGAAGAGAGAGAATCTTAAGCAGACTCCGCACTTAGCAGGGAGAGTGATGCAGGGCTTGATCCCACAACCTGGCATCATGACCAGAGTCAAAATCAAGAGTCAGACACTCAACTGACTGAGCCACCCAGGAGGTCCTCCCCAATTTTTTTTTAAGCTTCTCTTTTCCTTTATCAATTACAAAATAAAAAGATCTCCAGAAAGACTAACACCCCTAATACCTTCCTCATCCCTACCAAAGCTGAAATTGAGCAGCAATTTCGTTTGCTGAAAGCCTGAGAATCGATTCTTGGCTTAGGGATCAGTTAGACCTTGAAAGGTGTTTCATAAGATAATTTTACCCAAGTTTTAAAATTCTTTGTATTTTCTCACATTCCTGTTCCTCTCTTCTCCATTCTAATTTCACTTTATTTTAATAGTGTCATGTTCTCTTCTAGTTTACCTAAATTTGACACCTGAGACTTATCCTTGCCTCCTCTTTGTAACCCCAACCCCATTTACTCTATCATCAAATCAGTTCTTCTTTTATAATAAGGATGTTGTCTTTCCTTCCCCCACTGCTCTCAACTCTTCTAGTTCAGTGTTTTTAAAAGTCTGGTCTGTAGACCACACCCATCCAAATTCCCTAGAGTTCTTATGATTGGAATCACTTGCAATACCTGTTAATGTAGCTTTTGTGGGGTGGGGGTCCAGACCTTCAGAATCAAAATTAAGGATAGGGGCTTGGAAACCTACATTATTATCAAGTATCTATCTCAAAATGCCCAGGAATTCTTCACATTTTCTTTTTTTTTTTTTTAATTTTTTTTTTTAACATTTATTTATTTTTGAGACAGAGAGAGACAGAGCATGAACAGGGGAGGATCAGAGAGAGAGGGAGACACAGAATCTGAAACAGGCTCCAGGCTCTGAGCGGTCAGCACAGAGCCCGACGCGGGGCTCGAAGTCACGGACCTTGAGATCATGACCTGAGCCGAAGTCGGACGCTTTACCGACTGAGCCACCCAGGCGCCCCCACATTTTCTAACATAATTTGGATGTGAGCAAAAGATTAATGCATACTGAGCCAGTTTTGGACTGCTGCCTTGGCATGTTCTGCCCAGATCGTAAAGCGCCTTGCTTTAGAATACAGCATTACCTGACACCTCTTATTCCTAACCATTGATGTTTCTGTCAAAACTCAGAGGCAGTAGGAAAAGTCTTGTTTAACATCCCATTACACTTAATTTAATTCATTTGTCCTACCTTTGTAAGGTTTCTAAATATTAATGAATACATGATTAGTTAATTTAGGCCCGATTAGCTTCATCACATTTTAGTTTTTCTTTTTTTACTCAGATTTAGTTTAAAAAATATGATATTCCTTAATAAATTTCTCTGGTCATTTCCGAAACAGGTGTCTGATGTTCCTAATTTTCCATGGTATCCTTTTCCATCCCCTCCTCTTAATCCTTATACTTACTTATACTTACTTTTTTTCTGTCTTATAGAGAGAGGATCTCTTTTGGAAACAGAAATTTCTAGAATATTTTTATTGATTCTATTTATTCTCTAAAACTCTTAATCGCTGTTGCCCTGGGTAATTCACACAGCACTGCCACCACCACCACTCCTTTGGGTACCAAAGACATTGACTGTCTTAGGGAAGGAAGTTTTCAGTTGGTGAGGTAGCAGTGATGATAGTAGAATGAATGGGAGAATGGGCAGTCCTCTTCCTGCCTGGATATGGAAAACGATCCTTTCATTTGAAACCTACAGAATGTTTCAGTGTGGAGAAAAGTTGTCAGTGTCTAAATTACATTTTTATTACAGACATAAAGGAGATAATTCTCAGAAGTGGGTGTTTGGAACTGACAGCTGCATTTATTCTAAGGTAAGGACTTTGTAAGTCACAGCTTTTATTCTTAAAATTTTCTGTTCTCAGGTTCTTATAAATGCAGTGCCTATTGTTAAGACCAAGAAATGCTTTTTCTGCACAACGATTTCCCTGTGCCCAGAAGTTTAGAATATAACTTAACTCAATACTTTCCTGTGAGGTTTTGTTTGACTTTAAATTACAAGTTTTCCAAAACCAAAATAATTCTTTCCAATCCATCACTATGATATCCATCACTATGATACAACCCAGCATTTCAGGGCACCGTTTTGTTTTCTTCCTATTATTTTTAAAACTTTTTTTTTTAATGTTTATTTTTGAGAGAGAAAGAGAGACAGAGCAGGGCAGGAGCAGAGAGAGGGAGACACAGAATTCGAAGCAGGCTCCAGGTTCTGAGCTGCCAGCACAGAGCCCAATGTGGGGCTCGAACTCACAGTCGGAGAGATCATGAGCTGAGCTGAGGTCGGACGCTCAACTGACTGAGCCACCTAGGTGTCCCTCTATTATTTTTACATTTAGTTTAATTTATTTTTTATTGAGGTATAATTGACATATAACATTGCATAAGTTTACACATGTTGATTTATTACTTTATATATTGCAAAATGATTTTCATAGCATTTGCTAACACCTCTATTACATCACATAATTATCATGCTTTTTTGTGGAAATTAACTCTTTTAAAAACTTTCAAGTATGTAATACATTATTGTTGACTATAATCACTATGCTATGCATTAGGTCTCCAGAAATTATTGATTTAATAGTTGCAAATTTGCACTGGTAAATATCATCTCAATTCTCTCTCCCTCTCACCACCATTCCTTTCTCTGCTTCTGAGTTCTGCTTTTTTAGATTCCACATATAAGTGATATCATGCAGTGTTTGTCTTTGACTAATCTCACTTAGCATAATGGCCTCAAGGTCCATGCATATCAGCAAATGGCAGGATTTTCTTCTCTCTTGCGGCTGATGAATATTCCATTGTATATATCACATCTTTATCCATTCATCAGTTGGCACTTAGGTTGCTTCCATATCTTGGCGATTGTGACTAATGCCGCAGTAGACATGGGAGTGCAGGTATCTTTTCAATATCCACATCAGTTTTCTTATTAAAGTGAGGAGATTGGCACTTTGGAAAACTGGCAACAACTACTAAAGTTGAACATGTCTGTACAACCTAGTAATTCCCTCCTAGTTTAATGCTAAAGAGAAATAACTACATATCTTAAGGAAAAGATATTTACTGAAATGTTAATAGCAGTGCTAATTGTAGTAGTCTCAGCATAGAGATTATGGAAATTGATTTAGCAATTGAATAAGTGGATAAATTGTGATATATATATATATATATATATATATATATATATATATATATATTCATTCTATGGAATAATATAGAGCAGAGTTGGACAACTTCTGTAAAGGGCCAGATACTAAATATATGGGGCTTTGTGAGCCATATGATCCCTGTTGCAACTTCTCAACCCTGCCTTTGTAGCATGAAAGCAGCCATAGACAAGATGTAAATAAATGGTGTGTTTCTGTTTCAATTAAATTTTATTTACAGAAACAGGTGGTCAGTTAGATTTGGATCATGGGCCTTCGTTTTCTGACTCTGGAGGATAGCAATGCCTATCAACAAACTGTAATTACCCGTAACAACGTATATGAATACCACAAATACAATGATTTACAAAGAAGCCAGATATAAGAGAATGCTAGCTGGGTAATTGCAGTTATTTAAACTTTAATGCCAAGCAAAACAACAAATCTTCAGGTGTGTTGTGATGTTCCCTTTCTTGACCTAGGTGAGAAATTAAACAGGTATTCACAATGTGAAAATGGATTGAATTGTATACTTATGATTTACGTACTCTTCTGTAGGTATATTTACATAAAAATTCGCTTTAATAAAATGAAGATAGTGGCCTTCAGTTCTCAAGATTTTCTTCCTTGTCTATGATTTCAAGCCTAAATGAAATGTTAGTTAATCATCAATATTTAAGGAAGGCAAAAATTAGATTAATCACATGGTATTTGTTAGTGTTTGCTTTAGGATCCCACCATTTTGATTTCAGAAATGCTAAATTACTTAGATGAATGAAACTGGACATACATCGGGTATTAATTTTTTAGGGCTGCTGTAACAAAGTACCATAAACTGGGTGGCTTAAGCAACTGTATTCTCTCCAGTTCTTGAGGCTAGAAGTCGGAAATCAAGGTGCCAGCAGCACTGTGCTCCACTTGAATCCCCTTGGGGAGGATTCTTCCTGGCCCCTTCCACTGACTGGCAGTCCTGGACGTTCCTTGACTGTGGTAGCATAACTCCAATCTCTGCCTCCATCTTCACATGGCCATCTCCCTCTGCATCTGAATCTTCACATGCCATTTTCCTCCTTGTGGGTGTCTCTGTCCAAATTTTTCTCTTCTAAGGACACTAGTCATTTTGGCTTAGGGCCCACCCAAAAGCCCTAATATTAATTTGATTACATATGCAGAGACCTTATTTCCAAATAAGGTCACATTCACGGTTATCAAGGATTAGGCTTCAGTCTACTTTTGAGGGGACACAATTCAACTTATAACACAGGGCATGTCAGTTATCAATGTATTCCCTCTCTGTTCCATATCTACCATTTATTGCCAGGCACCTGCCTCAGGCAGCTTCACAGCAGAGGACTGCCAGTGGGGTACCTTCTTATGAATGGTTTCCTTGATCATGTTCGTCATGGGTGGCTCTATAGTGGAGTGTCATCAGCTAGGCACCTCCCTGTGGACAGCTTCCCTTGGAGCTCCAAAGGCTGCTGAAATCTGTGGATGAACTTACTCAGGGATTATTCACCATCTAGTGAGCCACTGTTGTGCTCTTTTCTATGTGGTTTGGATGTCAGCCGTGGCCAGACCTCTTCCTTGGACATTCTATCTCAGGCCCTGCAGTACCGGCTGCTCCCTTTATCTGCTATTCATATATTCTTTAGTGTTCTCTTAAACTCTTATTAGCCAATTTTCTGACTCCCTAATAGCCTGCTACTAATTGTTTATATTAAACTTGTTCCTGTTCAAATTACAATGTAGTTTATATCTCCTTATTGGACCCAGACTGGTAAAAATAATAGCTTTATTTCTCTAGTGTTCTAGAATTATGTATTTGAGCCATTATTTCCTGACCTGCAACATTTCAGAAATTTAGAGAGTTTGATACAATTTAAATTTGAAAAGTAAGATAATAGCATTTCCTTGAGTAGTTATTTGTTGGCACACTGGTTAAAACTCCAGCCTACTCACTACTCAACCAGGCCTATACACTTTTAGCTCTGTTCCTAAGCAGGGAATTTGACATAGGCATCAACTGTCAAACCATTTTAAAAATAACCTTTATCTAGGGGCGCCTGGGTGGCACAGTCGGTTAAGCGTCCGACTTCAGCCAGGTCACGATCTCGCGGTCCGTGAGTTCGAGCCCCGCGTCAGGCTCTGGGCTGATGGCTCGGAGCCTGGAGCCTGTTTCCGATTCTGTGTCTCCCTCTCTCTCTGCCCCTCCCCCGTTCATGCTCTGTCTCTCTCTGTCCCAAAAATAAATAAAAAATGTTGAAAAAAAAAAATTAAAAAAAAAAATAACCTTTATCTAACTTCATGCAGAGTTTCACCCTAGCTATCCCCTTGTCCTGTTTCTGACTCCACTACATTCCTGAGTCAGAGTGAAGCTCTATGTTAGTGCAGAGGGAGTCACAGGAAGACAAAAACTAACTCATCTTCGTAAAAATAAAAAGTAGAATTTTGAGACTGTACTAAAATATCCCTTTAGCTCTTTGGCCTGTACCCTCACATGAGGACTTTATTCTGAGATATACCTAGACAGAGCTGACTCCTAGTACCCAAGAACATAACTCTATCCTATATAAGTATTGACCTTCCCACCAACAGACACAGAAGAACAGGACCAAGGCTTATGTGTATGCTTTTCTTTTCTCTTCCCAAATTCAGGTACATAAACATCCAGTTTTACTCTGCTCTCGTTTTTACCTTTCCCTTTCTTATAATTTATAATTTTCTAATTATTCTCAACTGTATATTGGTAGCTAGCAAATAATTCATGCTTTTGTGTTTCGAACACAATTATTATTTTTAAAAAATTTTTTTTTTTTTTAAATTTTTTTTTCAACGTTTTTTATTTATTTTTGGGACAGAGAGAGACAGAGCATGAACGGGGGAAGGGCAGAGAGAGAGGGAGACACAGAATCGGAAACAGGCTCCAGGCTCCGGGCCATCAGCCCAGAGCCTGACGCGGGGCTCAAACTCACGGACCGCGAGATCGTGACCTGGCTGAAGTCGGACGTTTAACCGACTGCGCCACCCAGGCGCCCCTAAAAAAAAAAATTTTTTAACGTTTATTTATTTTTGAGACAGAGAGAGACAGAGCATGAATGGGGGAGGGACAGAGAGAGAGGGAGACACAGAATCCGAAGCAGGCTCCAGGCTCCGAGCCATCAGCCCAGAGCCTGACATGGGGCTTGAACTCACAGACCGTGAGATCGTGACCTGAGCTGAAGTCGGACGCTCAACCGACTGAGCCACCCAGGCGCCCCTCAAACACAATTATTTTTAAGAGAATTTTGATTCTAAAAATTTTAATGTTCCATTCCCAAACACAATTGCTGAATTTTTATTACAATTCACAGAGCAAAACTATTAATGAGGAATTTTATTCTTTTAGAGGCTTAGAAATTTTGATTAGATCTAAATTTAGTCACATCCAAAATTATATCCATCTAGTTAAGGCTAAAATGGAGAATAATTTGATAATTATTTGCGGCTGGATCATAAATGGAGCTCTTTCCATTTATTTAAAAAAGAATACAGAATTACTTTAGGATATTAATAACTAATTTTGGTTCCACCACTTATTAGTTGTGTGGCATTATACAAGTCATTTAGCCTTTTGCAAGCTTCACATTGTCTGTCTGCAAAATGGAGACATTAATGCTAACATTTTGAGTATTTGGCTCAGATTCTGGCCTATCAATAGATTCTGGCATATTGATTCCAGCTAATTGATAATTTGTAACTAGTAATGATAATAATGACCAAATTTAAATATAATATTGTATTTTGTTATATTGTTTTTATTTGGATGAGTTTTGTTCTGCCTTTTTGATTTGTTTTTAAAGTTAACTATTCCTCTATTCATTTGTGAAAAGGTAAAGTTGGATTACTTCCTTTATACAGTCTACCAGTTTCAGCTAAATTAAGGATTTAAACTTAAACATGGAACCATAAATATCTAAAAGAAAACCTGGATTAAAGCATCTAACTCAGACTAGTGGCGAGTAGACCTCTCCACAAGCATGCAAACAAAGACAGAATCCATAAAGGAAAAGACTGATGGCTTTGAGTATATAAGAATTGAAAAATTCCTAACCTAAAATAGCATAAAGGAAGAACAAATAGGGAAATATGACAATAAGAAAAAGTTTTGCAATATAAATGTCAGAGATAGGATAGTACCCTTAATATATAATAAGCCTGATAAAACAGTAGAAGAGGATACACACTTCGATAGAAATATAGGTAAAGGACAGGAAAAGGAAATACATGACAAAGCAAAGATTAGAAGAGCCAAACCAAATAAAAAAGTTCAGCCTCGAACTAGAACTTCTAACTAGAATTTAAAGCAATGTAAAACAACGAGACAGTATTTTCTCCCTATTAAATATTGGTAGATGTTAAAACTAGGAATATCCAACGTTGATGGAAATGTGAGAAAACAAGTAGGCACATTTCCTTTTTTTTTGTATTTATAGTTGTTGGAGTTTTTTGGTATTTTGTTTGCATTAGTTATCTATTGCTGTGTGACAAATTACCTTCAAACTTAGTAACTTAAAACAATAAATATTTATTATCTCGGTTTCTGAGGTCCAGGAACCGGGGAGTGGATTAGCTGGATAGTTCTAAACCAAAGTCTTTCATGAAGCTGTGGTCACAGTGTCAACAAGGACTGCAGTTATCTGAGACTTGACTAGGCTGGAAGATCTGCTTTGAAGCATACTTACTCTATAGACAAGAGCCTTCAGTGCCTTGGTATCTGGGCTTCTCCAAAGTGCTGTCCACAACCTCAGCTAGTGATCAAAGAGAGCAAGAGAGAACAGGAGAACAAAATGGAAGCTGCACTGTCTCTCATAACCTAATCTCAGAAGTGATGTAACAACACTTCTGGCACCTTTATGGGGCCACATATACGGATCCTGCTATATAATGTGGAAGGGACCACACAAGGGTATGAACACTAAGAGGCAGGGGACACTGGGTGCTATCTAAGAGACTAGGATATTTCTGAGGGTCAGGTTAGCAATATTTATCAAAATCCATAAATATAAATACTCCTTTTGACACAGAAATCCCCCTTACAACAACTTACCCCAAGGAATTAATCAAAAGTATGTACCACAATATATCTTTAAGGGTATTTATTAGAGCTTTGTATATAATAGTGAAAATTGAAAACAGGTAATCAACGGTGAGATTGCATAAATATATTATGGTATGTCTTTATTATGGATACTATATATTGGTATTACAAATAATGTAGAATAATTTAGGATGATAGATAAAAATGCTAATCTTGAGAAAAATCAGATAAGAGAACATTTATTTGTATTGTATTGAAGATTGTGTGTATATGTAGAAACAAAACTGGAAGTTTTTACATAAAACAGGTGGTAGGAGGATGAATAATTATTTTCTTTGAGTTTCTCTGTGTCTTCTAAGTTTTCTATAGAAAACATTTGTAGTCAGGAAGCACTTTTTGAAAATATGCCTGATCATGTACTGACCAAGAGGAGATAAGAGTGTCTAGAGTTTAAAACATTTCAGGTGAGATTCTGTAGCCCTGCTTGCTGTATTTTTCATGAGGAGATAAATATTACTATGGAGGCCCAAGTTAGGTCAAATATGTAGACTTTCTAATGTACATAGAACAAACATCTTGGAGTGATGAAGAGGATTCCCCAGCCCTGTTAGGTTAAAAAAAAATCTCACAAGTGGATGGGATCCTTTTTAGCAACCAGAGAGTTGTCATTGTATCCTGAGGGGGATTTTGGTCCATGCGAAATTCTGAGCAGATTTGTACTTGGTTTTCAGTAGAAAACTTCTCTCTCAAGGAAGTAGAACTTACAATCACAAAGCCGATAAATAGCCCAGCTGGAATTTGAAGCCAGAATAGTACAGTACTGTTAATCAGTATGTACTGGGAGTACTATTTCAAGTTTTTAAAGTGGAAATGATTGATCAAAGATATGTTACTGAATATGTTATTACTATACAAATTACTGAAATTTATCTTCTGGTGGTAAAAGTGGATTAGAATGATAAGAATGTAATGAAGCCCAAAGGGCCAAAGGACTTGGGAAATAGTGAGGGTTGACATTAGACATCAATTTGGAGTGATGTGCAGATGCACTAGAAAGGGGAAAATCAAAAGATCAGGCTGTCGACTCCCTAGAAGAGAAGTCCAGATTTTGGAGAAGGGAGTTGTTTATACTGGTGGTCTGAATATTGAACTGGTAGGTGCCTGGTTGGAGATCAAGATAACTTGGTCTTGGAAGTAGAAGAATACTAAAGAACTATAGTATCAAATGTTAGAACAGTCATTACCTGGGGTGGGGATAGTTTAGAATGATTCCAAAGGGAAAATGCCAGAAAAATTTGTAAAACTCTCCAAATGCATGGTAGGAGGATAAATAATAGAACTCGTCTGTGTTACTTGGGTATGTCTGCCACCTTTGCTTGACTGTCAACTCCAGGGAGCAAAGCACATGACATTTTTTCCCCCTTTTTTTGGTTGGTCTTTGCTTCTGCTATGCCTAGCAGAATATTCAGACACATCATGGCTCTACCTTTTGGGCACTGCCTCATCCATCTCATTTGATATAGATTGAAATTTCCCATGTTCCAGGTATGCCTTATTCCAATAAGAGGGAAATATACCTTAAAAGTAAACTTAGATGAAATATCTTTACCTCTGTTAGAGGATGCAAGACCTGAAACTACTATCAGAATATAAGGGATTTACAACTGTCAGAATCAGAGTCTTGTCACTTACATGTGTTTGTTGGCCATTTGCATATCTTCTTTGGAGAATTATCCTCTACTCAGATCGTTTGCTAATATTTTGGTTATTTATCTTTTTTTACTGAGCTGTAAGAGTTCTTTATATATTCAGTATATACACCCCTTATTGGATATATGATTTGCAAATATTTTCTCCCATGCTGTAGGTTGTCTTTTCATTTTTGATGACATTGTAGCACAAACTGTTAAAATTTGATGTAGTATAGTTTATTTTTCTTTTGTCACTTATAATTTGGTGGAGTCTCTTACATTTTTTAATAGACTTTATTTTTTAGAGCAGCTTTAAGTTCACAGCAAAAATGAATGGAAAGTACAAAGAGTTCTCATATACACCAATTCTCCATACATGTACAACCTCCCCCACTATCAACATCCCCCATAGAGTGGTGATTTATTATAGTTGATGAATCTACATTGACACATTATGACCCAGAATCCATAGTTTACATTAGGGTCCACTCATACTGTTGTATATCCTATGGGTTTGGATAAATGTATAATGACATTCATCCACCATTATAGTATCATGCATAACTGTTTCACTGCCCTAAAAATTCTCTGTGCTCTGCCCATTCATCCTTCCCTCCCTCCTAACCCCTGGCAAGTGCTGATCTTTTTTCCCACTGTGTCCACAGTTTTGCCTTTTTCAGAATGTCATGTTGTTGGAATCATACAATATGTAGCCTTTTCTGGTTGGCTTCTTTCACTCAGTAATATGCATTTAAGATTCTGGAGCCCCTTACATTTTTAACATGCATATTTACTTATAGATTTTCTGAAAAAAAGTTTAAGGTTGTTCAATATCTCTTTTACCAGAATAATATAAGGACTTTAGTGCCCGTTAATTATCTTCTGAACATCTCTTCATATTTTTTGTTAGAATTTTAGTTCTATACTTTAAAAAAGAAGTTTATATCATACTTGAGGCAACATTTCTAGGTTTTATGAGCTAGTAAACAAGCTGGATGACACTGAACAAGTTGTTTAACCTCGCTGTATCTGTTTCCTCATCTTTAAAATGAGCAAAATAATAGTACCTATTTCAAAGGGCTGTTGAGAGGATTAAAATGTAAATATATTGTCATGTGGAAATTATTTTGACGCCATAGTAGCCTCCAACTATGATCCTAGATAAACTATCATAGATCTCATGGAATAGAAAGGTGTGCAGACCAAATAAAATGCTCAGATCATAGTTTATTAAATCAATATATTTTTTTAATGCTTATTTATTTTTGAGAGAGAGAACAGAAGCAGTGGAGGGGTAGAGAGAGAGGGAGAGAGAGGATCCCAAACAGGCTCGACACCATCAGCACAGAGCCCAACGTGGGGCTGGAACTCACAAACTATGAGATCATGAACTGAGCCGAAACCAAGAGTCGGATACTTAACTGACTGAGTCACCCAGGCACCCCTATTAAATCAATTTAAAATACAAAGCAAAATGTATGGGAAGAGAGATAGGCTAGGTAAACATACTTAAGGTGTAAGTGGGTTGAAGGCTCATCATACCTGAATCTCTGCAAAGTCGACATATCTATCTCTCTATTGCATCACCCTTCTCTGCTGCTGATGTGGTTACAAGGACCAGAGTGAAAATTTGAAGAGGCCCAACACACGAAAGGTGTCTGAGAAATGACACACACTTGCTCCATTCGAGAGCTTGTTGGCAAGTACACTTGGCCAATAGCTATGCTCTCCAGTTAGCCTGATGGGCAGCTGTGGATGTTATTTAGCTGAAAATCCAATATCAGAGTCAGCAATAGGTGGCCAATTAAAGATCTTTCAATTATTGTGTGTCTCATGTGCCTCATTTATATTTAGTGTTTCATAGGTATTTGTCGCTTCATTTGTTATTTAGCAAATCATGACTATTAAATGCCTATTTTGCTACCCCTTTCTATCTATGTTCATAGACTTATGCTCTAGTGACTTTCTGTCTGATACTTCTCAGGTTACTAACATATCTGTGCTTAATGCAGCTAATGAATTTCATCCATCCCATTTGTTTTCTTGTCTTCTAGAGCAGAATTGAATACTCCCAGTCAATACAGCAATTGCATATCTCATGTAGAAATAACTCAGTATATGTTAGATATTATTATTATATAAAATGGCTTTAATATTTTAATATTATCATCTATCTGAGAGTGAAGATTAGCATCCAGTTAAACTTGCTTAGATTAAACAACTAATTAGAAATCTTAATATTAAAGTTATTTGACTTGATTTTTTGATCTGAAATAGATAATAAAGTGCAGTTTATTAGTCAGACCTTTTTACTCTTAATCTAATTTATCCTCCCATAATTTCAGTTGTATAGATTATTGGCTGTTACTTACAAGGCTAGTATTATTTTTTATTTTTTTTCCTTTCCTACAGGCTTATCCTCAGTTTGTTCTGACCTACGTGGAGGAACTAAATGCACAAGTGGATGTGACCCAGACAGAGTATCACATTCACCATGGTGCCCGGACTAAAGCTCATCATGGTAGCAGCTTAGCAGAAGAGGTCAGTGTAGTGAGCCAGAGGCAAGACAGAAATAGATCTCTAAAATGTATTTTGAAAAGAGAAAATGTTCAAGTCGTTTTCAGGAGACAAACACAAATTCACATCTTAATGATAGTGATTGTTTAAAATCATACACATAATATAAATATCTATATGCATGTTTATATTTATATAAACATCCATATATGTTTACATAAACATTATTTTATTAAATAGTGGATGACCCACTAGCTTTTGTTGGGACTGCTGCCTTTTCTTCTGACCACATGCAAATGATTTCTGTGCTGAAGTGAGGCAGATTGGAGGAACCCTGAAAGTGTAAGGTTAAATTTGGGGCATATTTTCATTCAATGAAAATTACCTACATTATTCTTATATTTCATTTATTAGGTTCTGGAAAAAAGTGCCAGCATCCCTGGTCTGAAGCAACTGCCAGAGCCTTCAGACACCCATTTAATGCCAGAAGGTTCTCTTGGGGAGACAAGGCAGCTGACGGTGGCACTGGTGAGGAAACTGGAAGAGAAACATCCTAAGGCTTCTGCTCAGAGGTAGGGCACTGACAGAATGGAGCTTTATTGCTCAATGACATTCGATGTTTTCCTTCAGTTTCATGTAAGATTGATTTCTTGAAGATTATTGAAATACCTCAAAAGCCCTTTGGCTTTCAAGCACAGTAGTTTTCAGGTCGCATTTGATGAAGAGAGGTGACATTTATGCGTATTTCATTAAAGTTTGATGTATGGTATTGTTTATAAGAATACTTAGAGCTTCTGTCCTGGGATCTCACTAAAAGACTCTGAAATAACATAATTAAAGTGATACTGAATATATATCCAGTTGAAAATACCAAGAGGTCCTTGAGACCATCATACCCATAGACAATCCTTTTTGTGGTCCATGAGGAGATTATTGCATTTAGACCTGAGGATAAGTGCACAATAGATGGTCTTAAGCAGTGATAATTTAACAGGTTGACATAATTTCTACAGAGTAAAACTAAGCAATGATTTTGCTAACCAACTGAAAATCACCCTTGGTTGGACAATTTCTCTGATTCTCTTTATTTAATTGGTAAACTAAAGTTTATGTTTAGTAGTAGTAGTAGTAGAATTATTGTTAATTGTGTTGGGTTACAACAAAATAATGTTATAACTTGCAATTTTAGTATAATAATTGTTGGAAATTAACTATTGTTGAAGTACTCTTAAAGGAGTAATATAATTCTTATTGTACTCACTGAAGTTCAAGAGAATTCCTAAGTTTAAATATTTTAATTGTAGATAGAAATGTTAGTTGCATGAAGAAAGAAAAAAAGTGACAACTTTTCATTTCTTTTTTTAAAAAAAAAATTCCAGCTTTGTTGAGTGAGATACAGTTGACATATAACATTGTATAAGTGTAAGGTGTGCAATATGACTTTTATTTCAATGAAAAGCTATCTTATATTCTTAAATTATATATTCCTGCCTCAGATTTTAACAGGAGGGAACATTTTTTCCTGATAACAACAGTGACTTTTCAATTTATTATCTCTTTGTTACTTAAAACTCACATTGATTTTGTTGTTTTGAGTAAGATAGTTCACAGATAAACAAAAGAAAAAAATTTAGGACCTTTCCGCATCATAGTCTGGGGATGTCCTGGACTGCAGGAAAACATAAGTTCTAGTTTTTATTCCTGCTACTTGCTTTTTAATCACATATAGGAATCTCAACTCTCTGACACCCTACAACACAACCACAAGACCTCAGCTATTTAGCCAGGCCACTCTGGTCCAGTCACTAGAATGTAAGTCCCTTGGGAGCAGTCTTTGAACTTTCCATGTAAAACAGAAACTCAGAGAAACCTGGGCCACTGGGGCCTTAAATATTGTTTTATAAGACCTCTGTTGGCCTATCTTTCTAGACTCACTTGGCAGCCATTTCTATTCTACGCTGTTTGAGAGCATGCTGGGGGCTTGTCATTATCCTGGGTTCTGCTCAAGGAGGCACAGGTTCCTTCTGCTCCCAGATTTCTGAAACCTATATGGGATTTCCGTGTATGTCTCCTCCTGGCCCAGGTCCTGGTGGGTCAGTGTGTCAGAACGCCAGTGATATGTATATAGTGTATACTATACTATATATATGTAGTATTAGGTAATGTGAGCCAAAAAAAACCCCACAAAACAAACAGAAAAACAAACAACAAAGCAGTTATTGTTAGTTAGCATAACACAAGACCTATTTGAGTTGTTAGAATTAATGTCTTTAAATTTCCAGGAATGTAGCAAGCACTCAATGAGTAGTCTTTGTGAAAATGGGCTGAAACCAAGGAGGGTAGAAACCAGTTTTTAATAGGGCTTATAGTTTGTGATTTTTAGTCAATAGGAATTGACTAACCATGTTTGGGATTTCATTTCATAAGAAAATTCCTGGGGCCCTTATTTTAGTGAGTATCCCTCAGGGTTTGTGTCTCAGGCTGCAGCAACTCTTCTAGCCCTCTTTTTTTTTTTTTTTTTCTTAAAGCCACGGTTTTCCTCTCCACCCCGACAATTTACCATAATAGATGTAATTTCAGTTTCACTCCTTCTCTTTCTGTTCCTTAACAAAGTTATTTTGAGTAGAAAGTAAGTACTTAGAGCAATTACTTTCCTCCCATTTTGGAAGGAATTGTTGGGCAAAATTAGAACATGGCTCTGAATTTGGCATATTGATTACTTTGAACCTTAGGTTGCCTGGTTAGGTTTACACACTGCCCAGCACATTGTATTATTGCATCTTTAAGAGAGAGCTTTACATTTTCTTGCTTTTATCAATGATAACTTTACAAAATACAGAATAAAATCATAACAAGAAGTAAAGGAATAATGTGAAATGATCTGTGTTGTGGAAACTGGAGAAAGAAGTAGAATTTTAGAACAAACACGTTAATGAGCAAATAATCTGAAGAAAGAACATGTATTTGAAAAGAATAAAAAGATATAGATATATAAATGTATGTGTTTCCTTAGAAGTAGCCAAAGAAGGAGAGAACTGCAAGTAGCCAAATTTGGGGAAAGAAAGAGGTATCATAGTTAGTGGCAGCTAATATGTGAAAATGAAGGAAAACATTCAATTTTTAATAACATACACTGACTTTGCTGAAGTGCCTTATGTACATTATTGCCCAAGAACCTATGATGTATGTAAAACTGAGGTATTAATCTCTGTTTTACTGATAAGGAAATTGAGGGACAGAGAGATTAAGTTACTTCACTAAGGCCTTTCAACTAGTAATTTAAGGCAGGCCTATCTGAGCCCAAAATCTTTTTCTCAGTGTCTATATTATTCTGCCTACCCATTCATGTTCTTGTCTTGGTGATTATTCCAAATCTTTTAGCCTTTCAAATGGGGCCCATCATTTTAACTGGGTATCTTGGAAAGGGACCTTTAAATACAGTTTAGAAAGGGAATGATAAAAGATATGTCAATGTATGCACCTTTCAGTGAAGACTAAATAAGAGGTAGAAAATATTAAGGGAGACTGAACCCTTGACTTCTTGAATCCAACAGTCTAGATTTACTGATGATGTATAGATGCTTACACTTGAACGAATTAGAGATTTTTAAAAAATTTATGTCTAACAATGTGACTGTAACTTCTGTCATGATTAGCCAAGGTATTTCCCACTTTCAATGGTGATTCAGTTCAGCTTTGTGTATACTAAATTTGGTGATAGGTAGCTAATAGCTGTTATTTGTTGAATAGTTATGATGTGTCAACTCCTACTGAAAGTACTTATTCTTCTAACACTGTGATAAATTTATTTAATTATTGTCATGATAATCTGATGGTGGAGGTACTCTTAAAATCCATGAAGCTAAAGCAACTGAAGCTCAGAGTGATTTCATGATGTGCCCAGTCACATGGCTAGAGATAGGAGAGATGGGGTTCGAACCCACAACCATTTGGATCCATAGACCATGCTCTTAACCACTGTTTTATTACTCATTCCTAGTTTCTTAGTAGTATTTATTCCAGTGATTTTTGTAACAGAATGTCATCATATTGAATAGTCATCTTAAGTTATTACTAAAATTTTATGCATTTACATCATAAAAATTTTATTGAACTATTGTCATTTTGATGGGTGCCTTATTTTGAATTATATCCTCAAAAAAACTATAACAATCACCACAAACACACAAACCAGGCTTTCCCATCTACAGAATCATTTAATTTAATTTACATTTCAAATACTTGTGGAAAGTAGTCTGATTATTGATCTTTTTTTTTTTGTAATGTGGAAAAAATTATTTTTCCTATTGAAGAAAAAGGAAAATCTCTTACTGTGTGAGGTTTTTAATCTGAAGTTCTTAGTTTATAGCATATTATATTTTCTTGTTTGCTTTAGCAACACTTGAAATGTTTTCTCTTCCTCTATCAGTGAGATCTAGAAATGTAGTGGTCTTCTTGCTTGGATGAAGTGAGTTGTGTGTACATTTAATTCTAAGCTTGGTCCAAAATAAAATAAATGCCATATTCTGGCATCTTTAAGTGTCTGGAATGTTTTTGTTTACATTAGTTTATCCAATGGAGCCCTTTGCCTTATTCAAATTGAATAGGGGGTGGGGAAGGACTAGGACAGCCGACAAAGCACACTGACCCAGCTTGTCACCCAGTGACCTGTGAGAAGGAAATAATGAACTGTGAGTAGCTGTCATCTTAACTGTTTCTGACAGTTTGCCTTTGGGCACATCTGTGTTAGTTGCATTGGAAAGGCCTTTGTTCTTTTCCCACTAGTGACTTTGGGGAGCGCTGAGGGGTTTGCTAGCTACTGTACTCTTAAGCGGCCCCTTCCTTCCTAGGGAAGCAAGCAGCTGCCACCGATCACACTGACATTTCTCTTCATGACTCCACTTGGCATGTACTTCACTCTTTCAAAAGGAACATAAATTTAAAAGTTCTTTGATTGTTTTCATTTTAAGAATGTATTTCAATATCTCATGAGTTTTGATACTAACAACAAAGCAAATTATAAAACATGTTTAGTATTATCCTCATTTTATATGGATAAAGGTAAAGATAAATTGATAGCTAACCAGATGGACAGGTGACTTGAAGGAAAATGTATCAAATTATTGACAGCTTTTATTGAGTTTTAAATTTTTATTTATTACTTTCCAAATTTCATTAACTGGTTATTATATTTGCAGTAGGACAAAAATCAACATATGTTATGAAAAGCATTTTTAATGTGGATGCTTTGGATACATGTTTTATTAGTAGGAATATTTAGACTAAAATAGGTAAAGATATGCTCTATTTTGTTTTATGTTTTCCACTGCTACTTTTAAAATAAATTTCCATCTAATAATTTAAACTTTTTAAATTATTGTAGTATTTACATTTTAAAGTTAATCTAGTGCATAAAATTGTTATAATCATTAGAAGATGTAATTTGATAAGAAACAGGTGTTTCTATCCCCTGGTTTCCTGAAATATCTCTACTATTTCAATCACAAAAAAAGCAGAACATTCTGAATAATGCATATCATACCCTAAGAGAATTGTTTAAATTAAAATCAAAGCTTCATTTATAAAATATGATTTCTGAATCAGTTTTAAAGCCTTATTTACATTTTTACAATTGCTACAAAATCAGTTCTTCTAGCATTATTAAGTCTGGCCACAATTGGCATGCGGTAAACACTGAGTATATGGTATTCACTTAATTGTATTTACCTTTCCAAGAGAATATAAATCCAAACTATACTGCATTGGTCAATTTTTATAAGGCCTTTTTTTCTCCATGAGAGAATAGAAGAAATGAAGCTTGAAAGAAATGACATGTTTTTTCTGCATTCAAGGGTTTTTCTCTCAGTAACAGTTTTGAGATGCACTAACTAATGGAACTATATTATAGTCTCCTGCTTTTCAAAGAAAAGTAAATTAATGATAATGAGAAGTTCTTTAAGCAGACAAATGATGATCATGTCTATATAATTATAAATTTTGAAAAACCACATATTAAAAATTGAAAGTCATATTCTGGTTTTCTTGAGTATTCAATAGCATATGGTTTATTTTTCTGTTAAATAATTTTTGTAGTTCTGCATATAGTTGATGATCTTCTGACTAGAACATTCTTCTCATTGTGTACATCATATATCAACACAGTTTTTGTGGAGACAGTGAATATCTGGGTCAGTTTTGATAATAGTCAGACTGCATCTTTTTAAGGAAAGCAAACGGTTTAAATTGGCACACTCAAATTCTTTTCTACAACTCTTACCATTTAAGGCAAATGTTAATATAATAATTGCTTTTGGTATTCGCTAAATCCAATTATACTTCCTAGGATCAAAATCTCCTATTAGTTAAATTACTGTTCGTAGCTATTGAAATGCTTAGCTTTAACCATTGGCCTTTTAGCTCCTTTATACTATATACAAGACTATGGTATTGTATTTAAGAACACAAAATTATGATGTGTTCCAGGGATGCAGAGATATGCTTATGATTCTTTTTTCTTTTTAAATTGGAAAAGTCAAATATCTTGATATTGGTTGGTACTGTTCCCTGTTTGTATTTTGGTATATTTTTAAATTAATTCCCATATGTTCTCTGTGAATTAAAATAAAGCAAACAAATAATCTAATTGCACCTGCTTCTTTGAAAAAAAGTCAAAACCAAACATTCCAAAAGATTAGGTTTATATCCATAAATGTAGATTGATTCAGAAACTATCAAAGGCTTTCAAATAAGCATTTTATGATTAATTTTTGTTCTCACTCGCTGCCCAAACCTTCAATTATGCTGCTTAATTTCCATATTTTAAAATGTACTATTTATCTTTCTATTTTATTCAGTATTGTCTATAAAGCTATTCAAGGTAGGAGTGGGAAACTCTACTCCTACATTCTTCAAACTTGTAGGCCCCAAACTAGAATGTCTAATGGTATTATAATAGTGAAAGTAGTAGGTAATGAGGTTCTAGATTTGAGTAATGTGGATGGACAAGGAAGAGACTGGTGGAGGAAATGTTAGGACAGTATAGGGAATTGGATGAAAGCAGAGTTCAAGCAGTCAAGGTGACCTGTAGTTTAGCTTCCTAACTTGTCTACGTCCACTGACCCTTGTTTCCCTACAGTCTATTCTCCACTTAATGGCCAGAGTGATCCTTTCATATTCGTGAGTCAGATCATGGGAGTCCTCAGCTTCAAATCCTCCAATGACTTTTTATTTCTTTAGAATGAAACCCAAGTCTTTACTAAATGCTACATGGGCCTACTTTACCAGACCCATGGTATCTCTCTGAACACCATTCTCCCTTCCCTTCCTCTGCTCCAGCCAGCGTGGCTCCCTGTCAGTGTCTCAGGTTTGCCCTGTGTGCTCACAACCTGTCACTGTCTTTTCCTGCCTTATTTTTCTTCAAGGTACTGCCTTTGCCTATCATATACTTATTTATTTACTGTCTGAGTTGCCCCATTAGAATGTAAACTCCATTTTAGCAGTAACTTTGTTTTATTTATATCTGTACCTCCAGGGCCAGAACATACCTGTACATAGTAGACCCTCAATACAACGTTGTTGAATGAATGAATAAATTAATGAAGTAATGTGATTAATGGAAATAAGAAAATAGAGAAGGAACTAATCAGAACATTCATATATATGAACTGATTCATATATATAATCTGATCATTCGTATATATGAACAGTCCTCACTGTTGGATAACTACAGCCCTGTGACCTATTCATGTGTCAATTCCAAACTGAACCTATAACAATGTTTTTCTGATTTCTATATCTCTCATTTCTTTTATCTTTAATTAATATGCAAATATTTATTAGGCATTGTCTGTATTCCAAGCACCGTCCTAGGCATTGGAGATTTAGCACTAAAAAGACAGATATACTTTCTTGCCTCAGAGGAGCTGCCTGCACAGACTCTAACAGGGAAGAGAGATATTAAACAAATCACTACAGGAGAGAGAGTGATGAATATATTGTAGGGAGAAGGTAGTTCATCCTGAACAAACTCCCTGGTGATACGCTCTTGAAGTATGACTCTGAACATTTCACTTATTAACTTACAATTTTTTAGTGCATCCATTCTGTACTAAGTTAAGTGAAACATCAACTGTCAGACCCACCACACTGTATTCTTGTCACAGAACCTCCCTGTACTTATCCAGGCCCAGGCTAACTGTACTTAGATTATGCTGGTTTGCTTGACCAAAATGCCCTTGTCTCCTTTTTCCTACCTAAAATCCTACCTTCTCCAAGGCCCATTTTCATTGTCTTTTATCAGCCTTTCTTTTGTCTGATATATATGTCTAAGGATATAAATTTGCCTCTAGGCTTGGCTTTAGCTTCATTCCACTAATTTTAATGCCATTTGTTCATTATTATTTCCATTTTGTTATAATCTTTGATCCATGGATTATTCAGAAGTATATTTCTTAAGTTTCCAAATGTGTGAAACATTTCTAGTTCATATGTGTGTTATTGACTTCTAGATTAATTTCACTGTAGTTGAAGTACACTTTTGGTATGAACTCAACTCTGCCGTTTGTTGAGATTTGCTTTATGGTCCACTAAATGTATGAACAGTTTCTATAAATGATCCATGTGTACTTGAAAAAAATATGTATTCTGTAGTCTAGGAGTGCAGTGTTCTATATATGTCAATTAAATCGAGTTTGATAAATGTGTTTTCAGTGTATACTCACTGATCTTTTGTCTGCCTGTTTAATCATTTACTGAGAGAAATATGGTTAAAATTTCACACTATAATTGTAGATTTGTCTATTTCTCCTTTTATTAATCTTATGACTATTTCTTTTCTTTTTTAAAAAAATTCATTTCTTTTGAGAGAGAGAGCACCCATGTGTGAGTAGGGGAGGGACAGAGAAAGAAAGAGAGAGGGAGAAGGAGAGAGAGAGAGAGAGAGAGAGAATCCCAAGCAGGCACTGTAGGGGCTTGATCTGAATCTGGATCTGGATCTGGATCTGGATCTCAGTCTGAACCTTGAGATGAAGACCAGAGCCGAAATCACAAGTCAGTCACTTAACCGACTGAGCCACCCAGGCACCCCAAGACTTAGCCACATTTTTAACTGATTCTGTTGATCCTTCTTTCTGTATCTCTGAACTGTCAGGAATCACTTACCATCTGCTTCAAGAACATCTTTTAATATTTCCTTTGGTGTGGATCTTCTGCTTATGAATTCCCTGTTTTTAATTGTCTTAAAATATATGTATTTCACTTCCATATTCTCATTTTCATATTTTTATTGAATGTGAAATTACAGGTCATCAGATACTTTTTTTCCCACAGCATATTGAAGATATCATTCCATTATTTTTGGCTTCCATATTGTTTATGTTTATTGAGAAGTCATGTATTAGCCTTATTGCTCCTTTGAAGGCAATGTTATTTTTCTCTGGCTGACCTTAAGGTTTCTCTTTGTATTTAGTTTTTACTATGCTTTTTCTTAGTGAGTTTTTCCCCCCTTTGGTGTTGTTTTGTTGCTTTATATTTATACTTGAGGGTTTTAGGACTTGAAGCAGTGGCTTACAGTGTTTTATCAGTTTTGGAAAATTCTCTGCAGTTGTTTCTTCAAATGCTATTTCAGCTGCATTTTCTCTCTTCTCTGAAGGAACACTAATGACATGAAAATTAAATTTTTTCTTTTACTCTAAACTCTGTTCTTACGCTGTATTTTGTATTTTCCACCTTTTTTCTCCTTATACTTTAGTGTGGATATTTTCTTTTGACTTGTCTCCCAGCTCATCAGTTCTCCAACTTCTAATCTGATGCTGAATCCATAAATTGAATTCCTAATGTATATTATGGTATATTTCAGGTATAAATTTACCATTTGGTTTTTATGGCTAATAATATTACCACAATTTAATCATTCTTTGGTTATTGAACAACTTAGGTAGTTTTCAATATTTCACGTTTATAAAGTACACCTTAACACACATCTTTGATTCTTGTCAAGAATGCATTCATTCAATCTCTGAATATTTATTAAGCACCTTATTTTTTCTGCCCCAAACCTTGTTGGACACTAAGAATTAAAAATATATACAAAAAAGTCTCTGATTTTCCTGAGTTTATAGTGTTGACAGCATTTCCCTACCATGTTACTAGTGAAAAATCTGAATAAGGTTTTAAAAATTGTGTTCCTTATGAGATTTGTTGAGTTGCTGGGGTTTTTTAAAGTTTATTTATTTATTTTGAGAGAGAGAGACAGAGAGAGACAGAGAGAGAATCCCAAGCAGCCTCCATGCTGACGGCACGGAGCGTGTTGCAGGGCTTGATCCTACAAACTGCAAGATCACTACCTGAGCTGAAATCAAGTGTTGGATGTTTAACCGACTGAGACACCCAGGTGCCCCTGAGTTGCTGATTTTATTTTCTGTTTTATAAATGTTTTCTATTTTTTACCTTAGCTAATCAAAGAAGGGGCCTAAATATGACTTTCTAATAGCATTTTATTTTCTTTCTGAAAGCATAAGCCATCCTTTATATTTTTCATGCTTTCAAACTTGACTGCAGTGTTAGCCAACTATGACATACACTGTCTTAGAATTATTCTTACTTTTTAAAAAGAGATACCAGGAATCATCCTTTGGTAATGGATAGTCTCTACAAATATTTATGAAAAATAAATCACTTTGTCTTCAGTTAAGTTACTTAAGAATAATTATGTTGCGATGGACTGATCATTTCATTTGCCCATCAATCTATCAATTTGAATGCAACTGATAGTCCTTTTGATGGACTCATCATCCTCTGTATGTTTGTCATGAGTCCATTCTTTTTTGACAAAAGTCTCCAATTGGGCCATTCTGTGAATTAGAAGCAAAGGGCATCAACTGAGCAGACAAAACAATATTCTTATATTCATATGCTCAGAATACATAGATTTTTGATTTGGTGATTTTAATATCAAAATTTAAATCTTTAATTCCCATTGCCAAACTTTGTTCACTGTATTCTCTCCTGCTCAATTACTCACTAATCCTTAAGAGTCAATTCATTTATATATGATACATAATAAGCATTAATTTCTCACTTTTATATTCATTCATTTGATAAACATTTTTGAGTGCCTATTCTATTAAGAGATATATGATATATCTTCCTAATTGACATCTCAGAATCTGGAGTCAGATTAGCGCAGCTTGCAGTCCTAGTTCTAAGTACTCATGGTTTGATTTTGGACAAGCTAATTAATATCACTGATGCTAATTTCCTCATATATAAAGGGGGATAGTAATTATTGTGAAATTTAAATGATATCATGAATATTAACATTTAGCCCAATTCCTGGCACATAGTTAATACTCAGTAAATGGTAGCTTTTATGATGATAATGATGTCCTATTATTAGTATGATATTAGTATTAAATGCAAAATATCATAAAGATGCAAAGCAATTCCTGCCTTTAAAAATTCTGAAATTTCATTGAGGGGAAGCTGTGCACTGCTACATTTTTAATGCTATTCAAAAAGTAATTATTGAGTTCTCATTGGATATAAGGAATTATACTATGTAGTATTTGAGTGTGCCTTTTAAAAAGTATCCCACAGACCTTAAGGAATATAGACATACTAAATATGTATATTCACAAAGAAATAATTTAATGGTGGCGAACAGTAGTCATGCTATAAAAATGTGTTCTTAGCTTTTGTGAACAAAAGAAATTAAATATATCAAATCACTATATCACCAAGTTGGGGGATATAAATAATGATAGTCTATTCTCAAATAAGTTTAAATATAGTTGGAGAGACAAAGCAAAATGATTAAAACTTTAATGACTTATTGTTTTTTATTACTCATGTTTATCATTAAACTTTTGGGGGAAAAACAAAATACAAAGAACAGGGAAAATACATAATTCTGGATCATTAACTTTTTATTTCTCTCCTTATGTTTTGTTACCATGTTAAATGGGGACGTGCTATTTTTTTGTCTTTGATAATGATAATACCAGACATTAAAATGTTCTGTAAGCATTTTTTCACAGCATTAAATATGTGCCTGTATCATTGTTACTTAGTGCAAATCTTAATTTGTGTAACCAGTGCCACATTATAGGACTTTAAGTTGTTTCCAAGTTTTTTGCTCTTCAAACAAGATGACAATAAACAACAGATAGAAATCTGAAACATAATATAGATGTTCAATAATAAGAATCTCAAACAGAATTTTCATACAGCAGTACACACACACACACACACACACACACACACACACACACGAGTGCATGTGCAACTGGTGACATCTGAATAAGAGCTATGGATTGCCACAATGTGAATTGCTTGGTTTTGATATTGTACTGTAGTTGTGTAAGATATTATTATTGCAATAAACTAGAGGAAGAGTTAATGGTACCTCTCTATAAATTTCTTTGCAATTTCATGTGAATTTACAATTATTTCAAAATGAAACATTTAAAAAAGAACAAACCTTCCCCAAGTAAAAATAGGCAGGGCTAAGAATAGAATATATGTGAAAGGATAGCTCTTCAGAAAGAAAGAAAATTACTTGACTACACTTATGATCTAGGAAGGTTCAATACTCCTAAGAAAGTTTTTTTTTTCTTTTTTAATGTATAAAAATTGTTAATCTGGAGCCTCTGAAAGAAAAAGACCATTAGCCCTAGACACCAAATGTTTCTTTAAATTAATGGCAGTCCATAGTACCATTTTTAAAAAGTAGGCTCCAAAGTAGCTACAAAAGGAGTTCTTTTTTATTTCTTTATTTATTTTGAGAGAGGGAGAGAGAGAGAGAGAGAATGAGCAAGCAGGGGAGGGTCAGAGAGAGGGAGAAAGAATCCCAAGCAGGTTCTGTGCTGAGCCCCACATGGGGTTCAGTCCCACAAACTGCGAGATCATGACCTGAGTGGACATTGAGAGTCCAATGCTCAACCAACTGAGCCACCCATGCACCCCTAAAATGAGTTCTTGGTTCTAACCACAAGTGGAGGTATTTAACATATTTCTAATAGGAAATTCTGGACTGAGCTATTTAGAGATTTGCATTGGAAGTCCATTTCTCCATAAGAATAATAAAATCAGGTCAAATTCAATGAAGTGTGTGAGGAGGAGGACTTTGCCTGACATCATTCATAAGAAGTGGGTCAGACCAGCAGAAAATACTCTAACTAGAAAGAGTGAAAGTTAAATTCCTGAATTTGAGATTCTTTGCCTATCCCTTTACTCACAGGAAATACATGTAGACAAAAGTGTGTATGTGTGTGTGCATGTGCATGCCGTGTATGAGATTGAAGTGCTTTTTTTATATTGAAGTATTCATACACACACATACATATGAAGAAACTTATGAGCATTGATATATATGAACATATTGATATATGTGATTGATATATATGAGCATATTAATATGAGACATAAAGTCTCATATTACTATGCTTACAAGTCTTGTAAAACACTTAATTGTGATTTTTCTAGGATGTCATATTTCATTATTCCACGGTTTAAAAAAAGTATTTCTAACATCTCTCTCACTCTGTCATGAAAATATAAGTAATTGGATTATCATTTTCCTAAAACATCAGCATCACATGCTTCTGTAATAATAACTACCTACATTGGTTACCTATTGCTGTGTAACAAAAATACTACAAATTAGCATCTTAAAAGTCTCAGTCTTATTATCTCCCAGTTCTCTAAGTCAAAATCCAAGTGGGCTTTCTGGGTTGTGGCTTCATTAGGCTGCAATTAACATGTTGACTAGGTTGGACTCTTACCTGAAGGCACTAAGGAAGGATCTTTTCTAGACTCTTTCAGGTTGTTGGTCAAAGTCAGATGTGGTTGCCAGACTGAGTCTCCTTTTCCTTGCTGGCTGTCATTTCAGTTTCTAGAGGATGCCCACATAACTTGGTACATAGCCCCTTCCATCTTCAAAGCTAGCAATGGCGTATCAAATCCTCCTTGTGCTCTGAATCTGACTTTTCCTTTGCCTGCCAGCTGGAGAAAACTTGTCTTTTAAAGGGGCTCATGTGAGTACAGTGTGCTCACCCAGAAAATCGCCATACCTGAAAATCAGCTGCACTCTATTATGTAATATGATTATGGGAGTGATCTCTCATATTCACAGGTTCCAGGGATCAGGGCAGGACATCTGTGGGGACCAATTTTAGAATTTTGCTTGCTATACTGCTGCTTTAACATACTGCTGCTTCCAGGTAAAGGACTAGTTTAGATACTCTCTTCTTTTATATTCTAACTGTAGAATTCTTGTCGTGGTCAACACTACTATAGAAAAGAAAAAAATAGAAAATGGCATTTAAAGTGTGTTAAAAAAAAACAAAACAAAACATGTCTGA